>NW_006399875.1:6439200-6451609 GCF_000299155.1 Elephantulus edwardii | reverse complement strand
CACCACCACCACTACCACCACCTCCACCTCCACCACCACCACCACCACCACCTTACTATGCAACTCTTATTCTGGACTCTTGTCACACCAGTAATACCTTATCATATATTCCTTTTATACAGTTCTCTCCCTCATCTGTTTCAATGCCATGTACATTGTTTTATCCCCTCTTTTCTTGGTTTTCCCCCAACCCCCATGTCAGTCCTATTTTATAACTCAGCATAATGAAGGGACCTTGCATCAGCAGAAACACCAGCTTCCGTGGGGAATGAAGGCACGGTCTCTGCAGAGTTGAGAGGCTGCTGTGCAGGGACCCCAAGGCTGTATGATGCTCAGCACCATGGACAGAGCGAGCTGCCTCCTGAGCTGTGCACATGTGACCTGGCTGCTCTTGACCCCAGCCTCCAGCCCAGCGCAGAGCAGAGCAGCAGAGAGGGGCTGCCATCAGCTCCCTAGGAAACCCACCAGAAGTTGCCACCAGGCCGGGCATCACTGGCACGAGGGGGTCTGTGGCCCATGCCCACTTGAGCCTGCAGGTAGCCCTGCTGTCCCAGTAGCAGCTGTGACCACTCTCCTTGCCTGCAGGCTTCGTGAAGGAGTGTCAGGACAGCGGTGTGGTCAGCTACTTTTGGTACCGGCAGACGCTGAACGTCACGGCGGACATCAATGACAGCGGTGCTGTGCATTGGCCATTGCTGGTCTGCCTGGCCACCTGCTGGGTGATTGTGTACCTGTGTGTCAGCAGAGGCATTGAGTCCTCCGGAAAGGTGAGTGCCTCGGACGCCACTGGCCAGGATGCCTCTCTCCCACTAGTGCACCTAGAAAGAGGAGGCATGGGCTCTGGCCACACCACTCCACTACCCAGGCACTTCCCTCTTCTTTGTGGAGAATCCGTCTGTAACCCCTTTGTTGTTTGGGGTGCAGAAAAGGCCTTCCACGATTGGGGCTGAGGGAGGAATCTTGGGCGTTACGATTGGAGGTTTGGCGGATGTATAGAGCGCAGAGTTCTCAAGCGTGTGGTGGACAAACCTTTGCAGAGGGCCATGGACTGAGGCTTCTTCTCCCTAATGTCCACACCAGTGCCTACCACCCAGGTTCTCCCCCTCAGCTATCCCAGAGGTGCTTTGGTTTTGTGGGGCTGTTGTTGCGCTGGGCTACACACCTGCCTTAACTGGCCCCCAAGGGCACAAACAAGGGAATTGATGTGCATGGGAACCACTTGGAGGTAATTTATGTCTTAGTATTTACAGTGAGCCTCAAACCACTAGAAGAAGCTTTCCCTGAGCCAGCACTCCATAATCTACCATTGTACAAAATGCTTTCACAGCACTGTCAGGAACAGAAGTCAGTAAGCCATGGACAATCGACCCACAAATTCTTTCTAATTGTTGTTAGGTGCCCTGTTCAATGCACAGTGACCCAGTGTAGACCAGAGCGAAACACCACCAGCCTTTGCTATGTGTGAATCCCTGGCTGCAGCCAGAGTCAATTCGTCTCTCTGAGGGGTTCCTTCTTTCATTGATCCTCATCCAAGCATCATGTCCTTCTCCAAGGACCAGCCCCTCCTAATAACACGCTCAAAACGTGTGAAATAATCTCACCATCTTCTAAAGAATTATCTGGCCTTTTCTACGAAGATAGCGCCAAAAGTGAAGAAGGAAGCCCCTGCCCCTTCCAAAACTGAAGCCAAAGCAAAGGCATTAAAAGGCCAAGAAGGCCATCCTGAAGGGCATCCACAGCCAAAAAAAAAGAAGAAGATCCACACGTCACCCACCTTCCGGTGGCCTAAGACGCTGAGACTCCAAAGGCAGCCCAAATACCCCCAAAAGAGCACCCCCAGGAGAAATAAGCTTGACCACTACACCATCATCAAATTTCCCCTGACCACTGAGTCAACCATGAAGAAGATAGAAGATAACAACACACTTGTGTTTATTGTGGATGTCAAGGCCAACAAGCACCAAATCAAACCAGTTGTAAAGAAGCTCTATGACATTGACATGGCCAAGGTCAACACTTTGATTAGGAACACTTTGAGGGAGAGAAGAAGGCCTATGTTTGACTTGCTCCTGACTATGATGCTTGAATGTTGCCAACAAAATTGGGATCATCTAAACTGAGTCCAGCTGGCTAATTCTAAATACAAATTCTTCTCATAAAAAAAAAATATTCTGGCTGCATGTCTTCCAAGACAAGTTTATTTGTTCTTCTGATCATCCACAATAAATTCAACACTATCTGCAAACACCACAATTCAAATGCATCAGTTCTCTTCTGATCTTCCTTGTTAACTATCCAAATTTCACATACATGAGACATAATTGAAAGTACCATGGCTTGAGGCAGGCACACCCTAGTCTTAAACTGACATCCTTGCTCTTTGGCACACTTTGAGAGGTCTATTCCTTGGAAAGGAATATATTGCTTGTGAAGGTAGAGGGGCATTGAAAGAGAGTGAGACCCTCTAATAACATGGATCGACACAGTGACTATACCAATGGGCTCAAGTGTATCAGAGATGATGAGGATGGCTTAGGATAGGATAGGATAGGCTAGGCTAGGATAGGATAGGATAGGATAGGAATGTTCTTAGGGTTGCTATAAGTTATACCCAACAGCACCTAACAACAGGAGCAGATTTGTCGAATGCAGAGCATCTTTTGATTTCTGGAATGCTGCTCCCAAGAATGTTGATGTTGACTGTGGATCCACGTAAAGTGAAATCCTTGACAACAATCTTTCCCCATTGATCATAATATCCCTTATTGATCCGGCCGGGAGGACTTTTGCTGAAGAGCGGGTCCCTTCCTCTCCTGGATGGGATTTTATTTTATTTGTGACCAACACCGTTATGAATGTGGCATCGTTTCCGCCTTTCTTGGGAAGGTAATTTATTTCACAGCCCTGTTCCCGTACCTGGTCCTGACCATCTTCCTCATCCGAGGACTGACTCTGCCAGGGGCGATGGACGGACTCCGCTACTTGTTCACCCCCAAGGTAAGTCCTGGCCTGGGAGGCGCAATGCTCCAATGGGCACTGTGGGTGGTCAGACTCACCCAACTCATGGGGGGAGGGGTCAGTGTCTTGGGCCGGAGGTCACATTTGAGGAGGTGGGGGAAGGGAAGGGGATTCATTTGTGACATACTGACTGATTTGGTGCCTACAGAACCCCTTAGGAGTGACCAGCATGCAGTTGGGGCTCAGGTGAGCAGGGAGATGGTTCAGAGGGGAGGTTGATGGAAATGCAGATGGCCCCCTTAGTGTCAGGACCTCCTCCCTACACTCCTCAGGGCTTCCTCCAGCAACGCATATCCACCAGGCAGGGAGTCATATGCCCCTCTCTGGACCACTCTCCGTAGTCCAGGACCCCAGGATCGCCTGCCAGTGTCCCTAAGGGAGCCCTTGGGGCCTGTAGGTCACCCCTTCTGTCCTTCCCAAGGAATGTGGCTGGAGGACTGACCACAGAGACAGGAAGGATGGATCGGGACCAGACAGAATAGTGGCCACATGGCTGCTTAAAGGAAAAGGAGGAGGGGAAGGAGAATGTGGGAGAGGAGTCATGAGGAGGAAAGGGGAGAAGGAAGAGGAAGACGAGGGGAGAAGGAAGAGGAAGACGAGGGGAGGAGGAAGAGGAAATGAGGGTACAGAAAGGAAGAGGAGGTCGAGGAATGGGAGTGGAAGGTCCTCGGCTACGGCTCCTTGTGACCCTATGGACGAGAGATCCAGTCCTTGCTCTGTTCTGCATCACCCACATGATCTCCCCTGTGCACAAGCCCACTGTGGAGTCACGGTGTCAATCCCTCTTGCAGAGGGGCTTCCTTGCTCTCTCATTGGCCATCTGCTCTTCCAAGCAGGGGAAGAAGGAGGACCACAGAAGAGGCAGAGGGGGAGGAACAGGAGTAGAAAGAGAATGAGAAGGGAAAGGAGGAGGAAGGTGGGAGGAGGGAGTAGAGGGAAGGGCTTCCCTCAGCCTGTGGTGAGCTCTGTATCCCCAAGAAATAGTGGGACCAGTGGGGTTTGTGGGTGCACCCAAGTCACCCAGAGCAGCACGAAACCCCAACTACACACAAGGATGAGCCCCATCTGAAGGGCCGTCAAGCCATCCAGGAACCTCGAGTGGGGACCAGAGGAGCAAGCAAGGCTCAGGCCCATTTCCCAGCCCAGCTCAAGGGTCTCAGGGTGACAGCCGGAAGAGTTGAGAGCTGTCACTCCAAGCGTGCCTACTTCTCCCTGGTCCTGACCTGTCCTTGAGACCTGAGCAGGTTACAGCCACTCGAGACAGTGTCTTGAGCAGTCCAGGAACATTCTGGAACCCTGAGCATGTGGACACTGGTAGTTTGTGCCTCTCTGTAAGAAGCCTCTCCCCGACCTTCCAGATGCAGATTCTCCAGAACCCGCGGGTGTGGCTGGATGCAGCCACCCAGATATTCTTCTCTCTGTCCCTGGCCTTTGGAGGACACATCGCGTTTGCAAGTTACAACCCTCCCAGGTAGGTGGGATGGGTGGGGGGACAGGGGGACAGGTGTGGCTTCCTCGGGAGCGAGCGGGGCGGGCAGGAGGGGTGCTGAACCTGCAGGTCCCCAAGCTTGTAAAGCAGCAGACAAGCACTTCTTTATCTCCAATCCCGCCAATGGGACTTGGGCCACCTCTGTAAACTTGTGATAAGAGTTTTGTGCTGTGTGATACGCTTTGTGCTCAGGCGAATGCCTGAGTCATCCCTGGACCCGGCTGAAGGTGCCCTGGAAGGCAAGTTAAAGCAGGTGGCGGCCGAGGCAGTAAACCAGGATTACCCACTGGGGAGCAATGACATAACCGGAGGAAACATCACCCCTAATTAACCATGGCCCTAACACACTGTGTCACGGAAGCTGGAATCCACTCCGCGTCAGTCTCCACAATCACGTAAAGCAGGTTCTGGGACTGCGCATTGATTTTACAAGACCACAGAGCACATAAACATTACAAAGTACAATTCCAAGGAATCATGAAGCACGTGACCTCAAAACTCACTGTGATAAATGTTATTGTCACATGGAGTCATGGCAACTGTACAAACAAGAGACTGAAATCCTGCCCTGTCCTGTGCCGTCCTCACGATAAACGTTAGATTAACTAAACTCAGTTTAGCTGTCAATGTGTTCGCCTTGAGGAGGGGCAGGGAAGCAGGAAACACCAGGGACACGGGATTGCCTTGGGGAACTCCCACCTCTTTAGAAAGCCTTTCGGGAGCCAGAGGTGAGCTGGCACCGTGGCGCCCTGTACATCTTTGCAGCTGGCATGCCTTGGACTCTCACATGCTGCCAGTTCCTACTATGAGAAATGGAAATTTGTTCTCACGCAGCTTTGGAGGCTAAATTTCTGACTTGAGGGCACCCACTTTGACCCAGCAGCCCTACGAACAATGGGTCTAAATCTCGCCCTATTACACTCTCGGCAGTCACCGTGTCAGTCCATCTGGTTGAACGTCTTCCTCTCCTTGTCTGACCTACCACCTTTCAAAGTACGATGCCTGTTGTTGTTGTTGTTATCGTTGTTGTTGTTTGTTGTTGTTGTTGTTGTTAAGTACCGTCGAGTCATAGGCAACTCATAGCGACCCTCTGAACGAAAGTCCTGGACACCTCCAGTAGAACTTTCATCTTCTCTCCAGGTTCATAGGTTTTCCAGAGGCAAGCTATTATGGAGGTGGATGCCACTCCTGCTTCCAAATTTGTTTTAATCGGGGAGCTCCACCAACCACTGTCCGCCATGTGTAACCATTATCACATTTGACTCCAGTGCTCGGCTTCACAGCAACCACGTGAGACCTCTGTACAGCAAGTGGACACACCAGGGTTATATGACTCTTACTCTAAGGGTTAACAGGCCAAAAGGCCTAAAATGTGTGACTTGTCTTACTATCTTTTCCTCTAAGAACACCTGCCTGCGAGTCTTTTAAAACAGATTTGGGGTTGTTGTTAATAACACAGCACACTACAATTCTTCTTCTTGTCTTCTTTATCTGTTGTCCAACTTCCATAAGCAAATGAAATGATTGCAAATGCCCTGGCTTGGGCCAGATGCAGCATAGTGTTTAAAGTGAGATCCTTGAAAACGGCTTTGCCCAAAGCAAACCATACTGCTTGCATGGATGTTGAAAGTGGATCCAAACAAAATGAAATCATCGACAAGTTCAGTCTTTTCTCCACTTACCATGATGTTGCCTACTTGTCCATTTTCAAGGATTTTTGTTTTCTTCGAGCTGTTGTTGTTGTTAAGTGCCATCGAGTCATAGACGACACATAGCGACCCTATGAATGAAAGTCCTGGACACCTGTACAACTTTTGTCCTTTCTCCAGGTTCATAGGGTTTCCAGAGGCAAGCTATTATGGAAGTGGATGCCACTCCTGCTTCCAAGCTTGTTTTAATCGGGGAGCTCCACCAAACACTGTCCACCATGGGTGATCATTCTCACATTTGACATATCAGTGTCACAGTGGTCAGCTTCACAGTAACCACGAGTTACCTCTGTACAGCAAGTGGACACACCAGGGTTACATGACCTAGAAGAATGTTTCACCAAAAACAAGTAAAGGCAGGCCTGAGGGCCGCGGAGTAGAGTCACCCACCTTTGGCTTGGGAGTATGACTTTCTGTCCACTAGGCCAACTGCTCTCTCTCTCTCTCTCTATGCTGTTGTTGGTGTTGTGTTTTTCTCATAGAGAGGACTAATGCATCATGAAAGTGATAATGTTGTGTTCTTTAGTAAATGGTTTCAAGTCCTCTCAGTTTCAGCAAGCAAGGTTGTGTCATCTGCATAATACAGGTTGTTGATGAGTCTTCCTCTAATCCTGATGCCACCTTCTTCCTCAGAGAGTCCAGTTTCTCAGATTATTTGTTCAGCATACAGATTGGATAAGTATGGAGAAAGGATACAACCTTGATGTCCATCTTTCTTGATTTTAAACCACGCAAGATCTCCTTATTCTGTTCAAATGACTGATTCTTGGTTCATGCACTTCACATGACTACAGTTAAGTGTTCTTGAATCTCATCCTATTCAATATCAGCTGTAACATACTATAATCCAGACAGTCAACTGCCTTTACATACTCAATGGAACACAAGAGAGAATCTTTCTAGTATCCTCTGCTTTCAGTCAAAATCCGTCTTATATCAATCACATTAGCTCTCATTCCACAGCCTCTTCTAACTCCAGCATGAATTTCTGGAAGCGTCCTGTTGATGTGCTACTAGAGCTACTTCTCAGTCTGGAAGCTTCACTAGAACTTGTCCACTCTGGTGGTGTTTGAAATACTGTGGCATAACGTCCAGGCCACAGCAACACAAAAGCTACCCCACCGTAGTGCGACAAAGGGACAGGTGAGCTGTGGCACCGGTTCTAGGGGAAAGATTCCTTCCTCTGCTGGCTCTGGGATGAGTCCTTCTTTTCCTGTGGGCCTGGCATTCCTTGGAGAGGCCCATATGTCTGAGTATCACTCTTCCCCTGAGTCTACGAGGTTCTTAGCACAGTACTCTCAGACCAAAGGATGTGTTCCGCTCCCAGATCATCTTCCTTGATGGCATTAGGTCCCTCTGGTCTCTGTTTGCTTCTTTAATCCCTATAATGTCTCCGAAGCAAGCAACCCAAGACAGCACTTAGTCCCATAGATTGCATCCTGCTTCACTACACTTCTGCTTCCTTGACATTATAAAGGCAAGAATTTACAGGACATGTTGTTGTTGTTGTTATGTGCCGTCGAGTTGTTTGTGACTCATAGCAACCCTATGTACAACAGCCCTAAACCCTGCTCTATCCTGTGCCAATCTCATTGCCTCTGACACACCCATTCCGATTACCCCAGTCACTGAATCAATCCACCTCATAGAGGGTCTTCCCCTCCTGCGCTGTCCCTCCACCCTCCCAAGCATGATGTCCCTCTCCAAGGACCTGTCTCTCCTTACAACATGTCCAAAGTATGTCAGATGAAGCACCAGAATCCTTGCCTCCAAGGAGTAGCCTGGTTTAACCCTCTCTAGGATTAATCTGTTTGTTTTCTTGGCAGTCCATGGTACATTCAATACTCTTCTCCAGCACCACAGCTCAAAGGCGTCAATTCTCCTTCTATCCTCCCTAGTCATTGTCAAACTCTCTGTTGCATAACAAGTGATTGCAAAGACCATGGCCTGTATCAGGCGCACCTTAGTCTCCAGAGAGACACCGTTGCTCTTGAGTACTTTAGAGAGGTCCCTAACAGCAGACTTTCCCATCGCAATACGTTTTTTTTATTTCCTGGCTGACATAGGACAATATCAGACTCCAAAGTGGAGGATAATTACCTAGCACTGACAGTCACAGCCTAGTCATGTTAATGAGTATTTTGAGGGACACTGTCCACTCTATAGCACACCCCAAAGCATGATCACATGCATCTCTCAGGCGGAGGTAATTTTAAATATGCACCACTGCCTCTCAGCACCTTGAAGTCCTGACACCTTTGTGGGTCCAACTAAAATGTGCTTTGAGCTGACCAGGTGGGGTTTGGAACCAATGAGCCAATCTCCATGGATCTCACAGGCCAGACCAGGGTCACTGCACAGATGGGCCGACTATTCACGTGAGGAGGGCAGGCCAGGCTGGACGAGATGAGCAAGGACAGTGTCTGTGAACCCCGTAACACAAACAGAATGAGAGAAAGTTGAGAAAAGGACCCCACCCAACGTCCCACGGGAGATGTGGCTCATGTCCTCAGAGCATGGAGGAGGTTCTAGGTGAAGGCACAGGAACTCAGAAACTGCACTCTAACTCAGGCTCAGGAGTCATGTGGCACCAGCCTGGACAGGTCCCAGGACATGGAGACTGCCGGAAGGGGCTACTCACCAAGGTGTGTGAGCCCACTGCAGGTAGAAACAACCATATGTGTGTGTGTATGTGTGTGTGTGTGTGCGCGCGCGCGCATGCCTCTGTGTGTCTCTCTGTGTATGTCTCTCTCTGCATGTCTGTTTCTAATCCTGTCTCTATGTCTCTTTCTCTGTTCCTCCCTCTCTGTATATGTGTATGTCTCTGTGTGTGTGCACCTCTCTCTATGTCTATGCGTCTCTCTTTGCTCCTACAGAGAGAGTTCTGAGTCTCTGTCTGTTTGGGAGGTGGGATGAAGTTAGCTTAAGAAGTCCCTAAGTGGACCTGAGAGCGTGTCTGTCCTAGTGCCCACTCTGAAGCCACAGTCCATCAGGAGATGGGGTGTGCTTTGTTGACCAGGTGCCAGCGTGGGTGACTGCACCAGTAAAGGAGGAAGATAGGGAGGAGTTGAGAGCACCACACACAGTCCTGTCTGTGGCCAGGCCCCAGCAGCACTGGACCTTCAGGGGTTCAGAGGGAAGGGAGGCAGGAAGACCCCACCTTGAGGCAGTGTACCTCAAAAGTGGAGCCCTAGCTGAGAAAGTCCAGCTAACACAGGTGTGTGCCCTCAGGAACGATTGTGAGAAGGACGCCGTGACCATCGCCCTGGTCAACAGCATGACCTCCCTCTACGCTTCCATCGCGGTCTTCTCCGTCATTGGTTTCAAGGCCACCAATGACTACGGGCACTGCTTGGACAGGTGAGCTCCCCACCTGTGTGTCTGGAGAGGTGAGCAGCACTGCTGGGCACTGCCTGGACACTGGGCCTCTGGAGATGATGCTCACCCAGCTCCGCATGCCACCTCGGTTACCAGTCACTGTGCACACTCACCTGTCACACTCACCCAGGATGCTCACCTGACTCTATATGCCTACGACGATTTCCCATCATGGTGCACACTCATCTGGCTCGACACACCACACCACTATGTTTACCAGTCACTGAGCACATTCACCCAGCTCCACACACTGCCATGGTTACCAGTCACTGTGCACATGCACCTACATGTTCACCCAACTCCACACGCCACTGTAGTTACCAGTCACTGTGCCGACTCACCTAAATCCACATGCCCACCACAGTTAACCACTCACTGAGCATATTCACCTACATGTTCACCCAGCTCCACACACCACCATGGTTAACACTCACTTTACACACTCACCCAATTCCACATGCCACCATGGTTACCATTCACTGTGCCCACTCACCTAATCCACATCCCACCACCATTACCAGTCACTTTACACGTTCACCCAGCTCCACACACCCACGACAATTACCACTCACTGTGCACCCTCACCAGCTCCACATGGCCATCTCTCTGTGCAGCTTAGCACTGTGTACCCTCACCTAACTTGACACGTCCACCACACTTAGCTCTGGGCACACCCATCCAGCACATTCACCTGATTCCACTTACCTGTCACAGTTACCACTCACTGTGCACGCTCACCCGGCATGCTCACCGTGCACACTCACCCAACTCCACACACCCACCACGGTTACCACTCACTGTGTATACTCACCTGGGACACACACCCTGCTCTGCACGCCCACCATGGGTACCACTCACAGTGCACACTCACCTGGCACACGCCCAACACGGTTACCACTCATGGTGCACACTCACCTGGCACACTCACCCTACTCCACATGCCCAACAAAATTACCCTTCTCTGCGCACACTCACCCAGCATGCTCACCTGACTCCATGTACCATCCACGAGTACCACTCCCTGTACACACGCACCCAACATGCCCACTCGGCAGTTACCTCTCACTGTGCACACTCACCTGGAATACTCAGGCAACTCCAAGTGCCCACCATGATTACCACGTGGCACTTCATTTACCATGCATGCTTACCCTGCACACTCACCTGTCATGATTACCACTCATCATGCACACCCACCACCCTTCATTTACCTGCATCCTCACCCATCATAATTATCACTCACCACGCACCCCCATGACCGTGCATTTACCCTGCACACTCACCCATCCTGATTACCCCTCACCACGCACACCCACCACCCTTCATTTACCTGCACCCTCACCCAGCATGATTACCACTCACCACGCACCCCCATGACTGTGCATTTACCCTGCACCCTCACCCATCCTGATTACCACTCACCACGCACCCCCATGACCGTGCATTTACCCTGCACACTCACCCATCCTGATTACCACTCACCACGCACACCCACCACCCTTCATTTACCTGCACTCTCACCCAGCATGATTACCACTCACCACGCACCCCCATGACGGTGCATTTACTGTGCACACTCACCTATCATGCTCGCCCAGCATGCTCGCCTGGCACACGCACCCAGCACACTCACATGTTCACCCACCCCCCCCTTCATTTACCCTGTGCACACACCTAACATGCTCACTCAGCACGCTCGCCTGGCACACGCACCCCGCACACTCACATGCTCGCCACTGTGCTTTGCTGACCTTGCACGCCCTCCCAGCACGCTGACCTGGCTCCACTCTGCCACCACAGGAACATCCTCACCCTCATCAACGCCTTTGACCTTCCAGACCAGAGCATCTCCAGAGATGACTACCCAGCCGCGCTCACAAATCTGACCACCACGCAGCCAGCAAAGGTGGCCCAGCTCCACCTGCAGAGCTGCAACCTGGAGGACTTCCTGGACAAGGTAGCTAGGAGCCCAAGGGCCTGGGCCGCAGGGGGACTGGTGCCACACCTGGGCTGAGGCTTCCCAGCTCATGCTGCAAATGGTCTCTATGAGTCAGAGTCCACTCGACAGCACCAAACACCAACAGCAGAGAGTGTTTCACCAGAAAACATGCCCACAGCTTGCACAGTCCCCTGTACATACCACAAATGTCCAGGGACCTGGCCTGGGTATCTATGGAGCAAGACACCTTGCCTTCTGAATCACTTGTATCCTCGGGGCACTGTCCTGATAGTGTTGCCCAGAAGACCTGGGCTCTAGAGACTGACCTAAGAGAGAAAGCCACTTTGGGGGCTGGTCTCAAGCCATCCAGTGCAGTCAGAAGGTGGGACTCAGGGCAGTCATCATGGTCACCTCACCCCACACCATCCAGCACGTGTCCCCCACACACCCACTGACGTGTACCCATTACTAAAGGAAAAAGGCACTCGCCCAAGGCTGATATGGGGTGGAGGTTGTACACACTTGCTAGGTGCTGGATGTGGTACTTGTGCATGCCCTTGGGGTGGGAGTACATGCGTGCATGTGATGTATGTCGTGTGGTGTACACACGTGGTATTCTCTGCACTGTGCATACCTTTCAGAGCTCGGTTCGCAGTATGCACACAAGCAGCCCAATGTAGTGGACTTGTACACAAGTGCACTGCACAATTCTGTGTGCATGATGGTGGCAGGCTTCCCCAGGGCTGGTATGAGGATGCTGTAGACAACAGGATGCTGGCTGTGTTTTGTATGCTTGTGCTGCAGGTTTCCAGGAGCTGAGAGCAGGGTGCCGTGTGCACAGGTGCTGCAGGCCCCCAGGAGCTAACGGCAGAGTGT
>NW_006399875.1:6432664-6438992 GCF_000299155.1 Elephantulus edwardii | reverse complement strand
GTGTGCACAGGGGCTGCAGGCCCCCAGGAGCTGACGGCAAAGTGCCGTGTGCACAGGTGCTGCAGGCCCCCAGGAGCTGACAGTAGGGTGCCATATACACAGGAGCTTCAGACACCCAGAAGCTGACAATAGGGCGCTGTGTGCACACAGCTGCTGTAGGGCTTCCAGTGCTGACAATGTGGTGCCGTGTGCATAGGTGCTGTAGGACCCCAGGTGCTGCCAGTAGGTGCAGTAGGACCCCTGGGTGCTGACAGTAAGTTCTGTAGGACCCTTGGGTGCTGACGGTGGGTGCCTCTGTTGCAGAGTGCCTCGGGCACGGGCTTGGCCTTCATCGTCTTCACAGAGGCCATCCTCCACATGCCTGGGGCGCCCGGCTGGTCTGTGCTATTCTTTGGCATGCTGTTCTCCTTGGGCCTGTCCACCATGTTCGGGAATATGGAGGGAGTCATCACACCGCTGCTAGATCTTGGGGTCCTGCCCAGATCGGTCCCCAAGGAGATTCTGACTGGTGAGTGGATGGGGGTGCTGCCTCGAGACCGTGCCCTATCTGCCCTGCTGCCAGCACCTTCCAAGCCCTTCAAGCAGAGGTGGGCAGAGGACCACAGAAGAACTGAGGGGAACGACCAGGGGGAGAAGTCACAGGATGGCCAGGCCTGGCCCGTCCCTCCTGCTCAGCTGTGGGGAGGGTGCCCGTACCCCCCGCCCCCCGCCTGGCACAACCCCGAGCCCCCTTGTTTTTCTGCTTCCCGCAGGACTGGCCTGCCTGGTGTGCTTCCTCGTGGCGCTCTGCTTCACTCTGCAATCGGGCAGCTACTGGCTGGAGATCTTCGACAACTACGCGGCCTCCCTGAACTTGCTCATCTTTGCCTTCTGCGAGGTGGTCGGGGTCGTGTACGTGTACGGGCTGCAGCGGTGAGTGCCGTGTGGCAGGAGATGCCATGCGCCAAGCATCGAGAATCAGCCAACGTGACACGTGCTTTGTCCTTGTTGTTAGTGTCGTCAAGCCAAGTTCTGATCCCTGTCCTATCCTGTGCCATCCTCATCATCTCTGACACACTTGAGCCCAAAGCTGCACTCACTGTGTCAGGTCACATCATTGAAGGTCTTCCTCTCTTTTACTGGGCCTCCTCCTTTCCAAGTATGACGTCCCTCTCCAGGAAATAGCCTCTCCTAGCAACATGCTCACCACTGGGTCAATTAGCAGCGTCATGATAGGTGGAGAAGAGATTGAGGCTGTTAAAGCTTGCTGGGCTCCACAATCAATACTCTAGGCACCAGCAGTCAGGAAATCAAAAGACATATTTGCATTAGGTAAATCTACTGTCAGGGACCTCTCCGGAGTACTGAGAAGCAACGATGTCAGTCTAGAGACTAAGGTGTGCCTGATCCAGGCTGTGGTCTTCACAATTACTTGCTTTGCCTCAATGGACAATGACTAAGTATGACGGAAGAATCAATGCCTTTGACTTGTGGTGCTGAAGAGGAGTCTTGAACATATCATGACCACCAAGAAAGCAAATAGGTCTGTTTTGGAGAGGGTGAAACCAAGTTTCTCCTTGGAGGCTAGGATTTTGAAGCACTGCCTCACTTAATTTGGGCATGTGGCCAGGAGAGACCAGTCCTTGGAGAAAGACATCATGCTCGGAAGGGTGGAGGGACAGCACAGGAGAGGAAGATCCTGGATGAGATGGATTGATACAGTAGCCAGGGCAATGGGGGTAGGTGTACTGGAGTCAGTGAGACTGGCTTAGGACAGGGCAGGCTTCAGAGCTGCTGTACATGGAGTCGCTATGAGTCACAGGTGACTCAACAGCACATAACAACAACAACAGCAACAAGCTCAAAGTAAGATGAAGCTTCACTATCCTTGCCTCCAGGGAGCACTCAAGCTGCACTTTCTCCAACACATACCTGTTTGTTCTTTACAGAGTCCATGGGATGTTCAGTACTCTTCTCCATCATGTTTTAACCACACACTTTAGAGTGGCACAGTTCAAGCCACGACACACTATCCATTGTTGTTATGTGCCGTCAAGTCAACTACGACTCAACAACTCTAGGAACAACAGAAGAATCCTGTCTGATCCTGCGCCATCCTCATCATCTCCAACACATTTGACCCCTTGACTGCAGTCACCATGTCAGTCCATCCGTCATGGGTCTTCCTGTCTTGCATTCATGTCCGTTGTTGTGGTTGTTGTTGTTAGGTGCCATTGAGTCGTAGACAACTCGTAGCAACCCTATGAACGAAAGACCTGAGCACTGTTCATAGAGTTTCCAGAGACAAGCCATTTCAGAAATGGATGCTACTCCTGCTTCCAAGTTTGTTTTAATTGGGGAGCTCCACCAAACACTGTCCACCATGGGTAACCATTATTACATTTGGCATATCAGTGTCACAGTGTTTAGCATCACAGCAAACATGAGTTACCTCTGTACAGCAATGCACAGACCAGTGCTATACCAAATTCATGTCCTCACCACGTGCAAAGCACATTGAGCTCATCATATGGGCCCCAAAGTGTCACATCGACTGCAGGTCCATATTCCGTCCTAGCGCACAGTTCCTTCCCTTCACCTGGGTCTGGTGCTCCGATGGCATGATTTGCCCTAAGTTGTGCTGCGAACCCAAAGGCAGTGCCTCGCGGGCACCTCCAATCGACCAGGACTCCAAACGGAGAAAGATGAGCAGTCTCCCTCCACAGGATGTACAGTCTCCAAAAAGTGGGTGGAGGGTCAGCTGTGAGTCATTTCCAACTGGACAGCACAGAACAGTCAAGCCACCTGGGCAAGGACCCCATCCTCAGAGTCTGGTGTTGGCCAGGGTGGGCTGTGTCCCCAGGCCTCCTGGGGGAGCATCTCTGTCCCCTTGGCTGTGGACAGCCTCACTCATCCTCTTAGTCCACCTGAGCCGTGAGCCCACCCTCAGGGCCTGGGGGTAGAGCAGAAGGTGGGTGAAGTGCAAGGAGAGAGGGGCAGCAATGGAGGGTTTCCATGTTTGTGGGTCCCAACCAAGGTGGAGCAAGTGAGAACAGAAGGGTGTGGAGAAGGCAAACTGACCTTCAGCAGAGTAGGGGGAGCAGTGGAACAGACTATCAAGGGGTGTGAGTGGGTGAGACCGCCAACAGGGTGTGGGGTAGTTAGCAGGATGGAGATGAGGACAGCTGAACAGGCATCAACAGGACAGGTACAGAGTGAGACAGACCACTGTCATGTTGCAGACTGACCAAGGATAAAGTAATAATGAGACAGACAACCAAGAATGAGATAAGAGAGAGTAAAGACAGGGGGCCAGCAGTCCTGATGACTGAAGAAACCATGATGAACCTCTCTGTCTATTTACTGAGAATCATCAGGAATGTAAACAAAGGATAATCACATGGGAGTAGAAAACAAAAACAAAGGTCATGGAAGTCTTTTGCAGATAAAGCTGAGTTCTTCTCTAGTGTTTACCTTATGCTAATCTCTGGAGGGAGGGATTCAGTAACTACAAACTAAGAACAATGTTGACTCTTAAGGAATGCTTTAGTGACTCAGGGTGAACTCCAGCTTGTATTACATCTCCCTTATATCCTGATATAGCATTTGGTTTATTATTAATATTACGTTTCATATTCAGCTTCCACACTGTCAGATGAAGTAGGGGGCATGGGATAGACCATGGGGTGAGACAGACCATCTGACAGGTGAAATAGGAGAGTGGGATGGCCCACAGGGCTAGGGTGAGGAGGTAGGGAGGTAAGGTAGGGGTGGGTTGGACCATCAGCAGGATTGAGGAGGGAGGACAGACCATCAACAGGGTTGGGGGGTTGGCTAGACCATCAGCAGAGGAAAGTAGGAATGAGTTACACCATCAACAAGGTAAGGCTGGAGGTGGTCCAAACTGCCAGCAGGGGCAGGCAGGGGTGAGTCAGACCACCAGGAGTGCAGGGTGAAAAGCCTGACAAGTGGTCTCTCTGGTGCAGGTTCTGCGACGACATTGAGTGGATGATTGGGAGGCGGCCAGGCCTCTACTGGCAGGTGACGTGGAAGGTCATCAGTCCCCTGCTGCTGCTGGCCGTCCTGGTGGCCTACATTGTTCTCCTGACCCAGAAGCCACCAAGCTACAAGGCCTGGAACCCCCAATATGTATGTCCTCCCGCCGGGAGCACTCGTACTCCAGCTTTGGTCTGAATCTATCACAGGCTGTCCAGGTCCAGATGACCTGCCCACACTGTGGGTGATGTGGCCTGCTCACCTCTGTCCACAAACGAGGGGTTAAGGATGCAAAGAGGACACCTCTGCTGGGTTCCAGGAGCTAACATCCCTGGGCCATCAAGGCGAACACGGCAGGAGTCCGGGGGTCCTCAGACCAGGGCCTCAATACCCAGTCAGAGCATAAAGGGCCAGCGTGGTTAGACTCAGGTGGCCTGAGAGCACTCCTGACCATGAATGTATAGGCTGGTCTCACACTGGTCAGTGTGCTCAGGGGCCCGTAGCTCCCAGTGTCCACTCCTGGTTCAGGTGAGGGGGACTGTGAACACAGAGACCTGGTCTCACACTGGCCACTGTGGTCAGGAGCCGGCAGCCCCCAGTGTCCACTCCTGGTTCAGGTGAGGGGGACTAGACCGTGAATGCACAAGCCTGGTCTCACACTGGCCAGTGTGGTCAGGGTCCAGCAGCCCTCAGTGTCCACTCCTGGTTCAGGGGAGGGGGACCGTGAATACACAGACCTGGTCTCACACTGGTCAGTGTGGTCAAGGGCCAGCAACCCCCAGTATCCACTCCTGGTTCAGGTGAGGGGGACCAGACCGTGAATGCACAGGCCTGGTCTCACACTGGCCAGTGTGGTCAGGAGCCGGCCGTCCCTAGCATCTACTCCTGGTTCAGGTGTGTTGCAGAGGGTGTCACATAACCATCATTAACCATGCAGTCCAGCTGACAGGTGTGTCACGCACGACTCTCCCTCTCATCTCACCCTGATGCATACATACCCACAGCGCTGCTCTGTGTGGCCTTGGCCCGTGGGCCCTGCTTCCCCCTGAGTCCTCACAGAAGAGATGGTCAACACACAGTACACGGCCGCCCCTCCCCTCAAGCACAGGATTCTAGAGAAGAATGATCCCCAGTAGAACACACAGTAAGCAAGGCTGACAGTTCATACGGCCGTGTGCATTACCCCGTTAGTGTCATGGTTTACGTCTGCATGTCGGCCTTAAGAAGTGTCTGACGCTGGGGAGGGGAGGAGGTACCCACACTCTACAGACCACACAGGGCCCAGGGAAGTCCAACTGAGGCAGTTCCAATGACCTGGAAAACTGAGGTGATCAGACAGCTCTTTCCCAAACTCAGCATCCCCTGAGTACATCCTACAAAGCCCTGTCCCCATAGGAGGCTCTGTCCAGGTCCCAGAACTTTGCACAGCCAAGTGACCACTTCCCCAGCTGTCCATTTTTCCCTTTGTCATTCAATTTGGAAGGGAGCTCTGGCAGCCTAGAGGTAAAGAACTGTGCTGCCAGTCCCAAGGTATGTGGTTCAAATATACCAGCTGCTTTGTGAAAGAAAGATGGGTAATCTCCTCCCAGATGATACACTGCTTCTGAAAACCCGGTGGAGGGTCTGTTTCAACTCAAGGGTACATAACAACATTCAATTAGGAGTGAAGTCTTGCTCCTGTGCTGTCAGGGAGAGGAGGGGCAAGCCCGCCCCATAATCAGTGAACTCAGGGGAGCGGGGCTCGTTTCCTTGGGATGCTGCCCTGTCCCCAGGATGTGGGGCCTCTGGCACCAGCTGACCCGCGGTCTCACGTCCACAGGAGCAGTTCCCCTCCAGACAGGAGAAGCTCTACCCTGGCTGGGTGCGGGTCATCTGCATGCTGATGTCCTTCCTGCCCTCCCTGCTGCTCCCGGCTGTCGCACTGGTCCAGCTGATCATCCGGCGACGCAGAAAGTGGCAGGACATGTGCCCACAGCTGCAGGACAGTCATACATGCTGAGAGGTGGGGCCCAGCCTGTGTGCCACTCACAGAGCCCTGCACCACACCACACACCGCAGGAACCTGGGACCACAGCCCACACCCCACATCGCAAAGGACCTGGAAACACATCCCACACCACTGAGGATCTGAGACCACACCCACATGCAGGTGAAGACCTGGGACCACACTCCACACTTAAGAGGACCTTCTGGGACCGCACCCCACACAGGCAGGGACCTGTGGCCCCACCGCACCGCCCCCCCCCCCCGCCACTGCTGAGGACCTGGGACCACAACCCACGCCCCACACCACACACAGGTGAAGATCTGGGACCACACCCCACACCACATACAGGTGAAGACCTGGGACCAC
>NW_006399875.1:6420192-6431916 GCF_000299155.1 Elephantulus edwardii | reverse complement strand
CACACTTAAGAGGATTTAGGACTGCACACCACACCACACACAGGGAAGGACCTGGGTGCACACCCCATAGCACCTGATCTAAGTGCTGGTCTTTTCAGTTACTTTCTATGGATCTGAAAGCTGATCGATGAATAAGGGTAATAGAAAAATCAATGTCTTTGAACTATGCTGTTAGAGGACAGTCATAAATATTCCATGGACTGCCTAAAAAACAAACTGGTCTGTCTTGGAGGAAGTTCAAGGACGGGGACCGCACCCCACCCCACACATCACCAAGGATGGAGGACTCCCCTCCACTTCACACCCTGGCTCCTGGGACTCGGCTCACTCACTGCTGTGGAGTCAGTCCCAATGCATGCGGCTGCCTTTTCTGTTTTCAAATAGAACTGCTCCACTGAGGTTTCAGTAGTTGGGGATTTTGAGGTCGTTTTAAGAAACAAATCACCATGCCTATAAATAGAGTGTAGGAGGTATGAGGGTCACTGAGCCTGGCCTCCATGACTCCACAGGGGAGACTTCCCATCCACAACCCCAAACCAATTCCCAGCAGGTCGGACTTGCTCACGTGCTGCCTGCACCTACTACTAACCAGCTCTAACACCAACGGGCCTCTCCAGGAACCTGCAGGTCCGAGAATTGCTGCAGTGGCCACACAGAACTCTCAGATCATACTCACCATTACGGTGTTTATTAGCAGAGTTAGCAGGTTGGAAACAGGGTGCAGTTCTTGTCAGAACAGCTTCAGGTTGGAAACAGGATGCAGTTCTTGTCAAGGCAGCTGCTCAGGCCTGTGGGTAGGCCGTTTGATTAAGGCTCCAAGCCGGTGATACAAAGCTCTTTTAGTCTTTGGTGTCTCCTTCCTAGTCCTCCAGTAAGCGTGGATGAAGGCCCTCAGCTATGGCTCCGCGGGGCGGGTGTCCCAGCGCAGCCCCATCTCATGTCAGTCGCTGCTGTCCTCCCAGTCCCGAGCTGACTGGCACGGGAGTCTCTGGTGCCAGTGGACACACACTGGGCTGATTCTTGTTTTATGTTGGCAGTGAGAGCCCCCTTTTCCGCTGCTGAACCTGCCTGATTTTAGCCTGGTGGGATGTCAACACTGACCAGTTTCTCATTGGTACTCTACCCACTTTGTTTGTATGTCCCCACCCAGAAGGCACTATTTACGTCACTCACACTCCAATCCAACCACGTAGCTAAGGTCAGACCAGCAGGCTAGGAAAGCAATTTTGAACAACCAGTCCACTGAACCACCAGTGCTTTCTTCTGGTGCCTCTGTGTGAACTAGAACCCCCAACCTCTCAACTTGCAGTCAAGCTCATTAAACTTCTATACCTCCCTGGGATACCTGGGATGCTGGAGTCTGCATAAATGTGGCCCTAAGAGTAGGACAAAGCTGTGGTGGCCTCTTGCTGTCCCCTAGATGTGTCCATGCAGACTTTGGAGCCAGTAAAAGACCTGGCATCTCCAAAGAGTGAAGCTGGGCCAGGCCAAGTGGTCTCTGAACTGGCACATGAGGATACGCTGTATTTGGTGACATCCATGCCACATGAGAGACAGGATCGAGTTCGGAGGTTGTTCCTCAAAGCAGATGGAGGGGGGAGTACTGAGCTTGGAAAGGGCACTTCCAGGAAGGGGTGCACTTGGACTATAGAACCCCTTCATTTACCTGAGAGTACTGAGGTCATGGTGACCTATTGCCACCATGTTCATGACAGGGGACAGCCAACTCCATGACACTGGGTCTATGGACTGCCTGCTTCCCTGTAATCTGAGAAACATTACTTCTCCCTGTCTCTGACCTCCCACTTGATAGACTAAGGTGCGCCTGAGCCAAGCCATGGCATTGTCAATTGTTTCATATGCATGTAAAAACAATGAAGAAGAATGAGGCAGACATGGTATCTTTGGATTGTGGAGTTGGCAAGGAGAATTCTATCCCACAGACGCTAAAAAAACAAACATATTTGTCTCAGAAGAAATGCAGCCAGAGTGCTCCTTAGAAGTGAGGTCAGGGGGACTTCATTACTAGAATAAACAAGTCTGTCTTGGAAAAACCAGATGCTCCTTGGAGGGAAGCATGGTCAAACTCCACCTCACCTCCTTTGGACTTGTTGCCAGGGGGGGCCAGCCCTTGGAGAAGGACATCGTGCTTGGAAGGGTGGAGGGACAGAGCAGGAGAGGAAGACCCTGGAGGAGATGGATTGACTCAGTGACTGTGACAGTTGGGTCTGGTGTGTTGGAGATGGTGAGGTTGGTTCAGGATAGGACAGGTTTCAGAGCTGTTGTTCACAGCATCACTATGAGTTACTGTCAACTTGACAGCACATCACAACACAACAAACAGTCTTAGGAAGAAGACATCATGCTTGGAAAGGTGGAGAGTCAGTAGAGGAGAAAGCCCCTCAGAGAGGGGTTGAGACTGCGATTGCTACAGTGGGCATACACACAGCAGAGGCTGGCAAGATGGTGCAGAACTGGGCAGGCAGGAGTCCAGTCTCTTGGATCTGAGCTCACTGTGAGTTGGAGTTGACTTGATGGCACGTAATAACAGCCTTCTCCCAAGTGTCACATCTGTGTGCTTTTTAAAAAATTTTTTATATTTTGTGTGTTTGTTTGGACTGTCAAATCTGATCTGACTGGTACAGGAGATTGTCCCTCCTTCTCCAGCAGAGCATCTGGTCGATTTGAACCACGTACCTCTGGGATTGCAGTGCAACTTCTTGCCACTAGGCCACCAGAGCTCCCTGTGTGCTTTTTTCCCCCCAAGATACAACAAGCTCTGTTATCAAGCAAGCTTCTTACTCCTTCTGAGGAGCCAAGGGTGCCAAGCGCTCATTCATTCTCGTTCATCCAGGGCTTCCTAGTGTCAACCCCCAGCCCCTCAGTCCTAGCCTTCCTCCTATGTTAGTGATAAAAGGAGACATTTCCCACCTCCCTTGCCCCAGAAGCCCTCTATCTGCTGGCAAACCCTGTTGGCCACTTCGGCCACTAGTGGTCTGCTCCTGGCCTGCCACACCACGGTGACCTGCAGCATTCTGACAGGGACCCCAACCAATACACATATTCTAACTACTTTGGGGTGGGGAGGGGGGAATTGAACAGATTTTGTATTATGCATTGAGTGTGAATTTTACAAAGCAAATGGATTTTCTACACCCATGAGGACACATACACATGCAGATGAATTGTCTATATTCATATTAATCTATGTGTAAGTGTAGCCATGTGTATAGCAGAGGCAACAGGCAGTAAAGTTATGTCACCTTTTTAATCATAACTACACATCCATGGAAGATAAGTCGCTGGTCCTAGGGTCTCAAGACCATTGTCTTTGGGGACATTAAGGTGACCTGGTCCAAGAGAGTGCACACAAACAGTCCACAATATCCTCCTTTGGTGAACAGTGACTCAAGTCATAAATGCTTATAAGCAGTCTTTTTAAATGGCAACAACGCTTGGTTTCTCACTCTGGGTCATAAACACAGGAAAACCCAAAACATAGAAATAATCAGTTCAAGGACAAATGGGCCACAAGGACTTCAACATCCATTGCCCTGGGGCTAGAGGAGCTGGGTAGCTTCCCACCATCAATGTGGATCGTTCTGAGGACTGAACAGTGGGAGAAAAATGTGGCACAACAGATACTAGGAATTGTAAATGCTGCCAGGTTTGTGGGTCTAATAGACTGGGGCCCATGAGCCTGTAGTCTGTCTTCAAGCCTGGGACTGAGCTTTGAGCCTGTGGCTCAACTTTCAGACAAACAGTTGTTGTTGTTGCTGTTGTTGTTGTTGTTGTTGTTAGGCACCATTGAGTTCAGTATAACTTGTAACGACTCAACGAACAGACCTGAACCCTGTCCTATCCTGTGCCATCTTCATCATTTCTGACACACTCAAGCCCATTAACCTTGTCAATCCACCTGATGCAGAGTCTTCTCCTTCGCCATCCCTCCACCTTCCCAGGCATGATGTCCCTCTCTAAGGAATAGCCTCTCCTAGCAACATGCCCAAAGCACATGAGGTGAAACTATCATCTTTGCCTCCAAGAAGCACCTTCTCCAAGACTTGTCTGTTCTTTTGACTGTCCATGGGATGTTCAGTGCCCTTCTCCAACACAACTCAAAGACAGAAATACTCCCATCATCCTTATTTACTACCTAGCTCCCAGCTACAAAGCAGACAGTTGAGGAAGACTATGGCTTGAAGCGGGCACATTTCTGGTTATTTGGATTCACTAGTGTTTCCAGAAAGATATCCAGTCTCTTCCAGTTGAGATTTGTCACCTCAGAGACCTGATGGAGGGTTGTGATGGGTCAGAACAGACTCAACGGTAATGACTTTGAGTTCTAATCCCCTAGTGCATCAACATGTAGAATTGCATGGTACCTGTGCTTCCTGGAAGTGCAGGAGTCTGTATATAATAATGTTGACCTGGGATGGATGTCTCCCCTTTCTCTGTGTTGTGCTGACCAGTCTCTTACTGCCCACTGCCTCTCCCTGCTCTCAGTATATCCGATATCTGCTATTGTTGGGTGCTGAGTCACCTCCAGTTCACAGCCACCCTGGGTGACAGAACCAAACCCCACTCCGTCCTGCAGCGTCCTCAGAACCCCTCCTGGGCTCAAGTTCAGTGTCACAGTCACTGTAGATCCAACCCCTGAGGGTCCTCTTTTTTCACAGATCCTGTTTTTTCCAAACATGATGTGTTTTTCCAAGGACTGGCCTTTCTTGACAACATGCCCGAGGTATGTGAGATGTTTCTCCGTCCTTGTCTCTACAGGGAGCTCTGGTGGCAAAGCCCACAAAGAGCTGTGCAGACAGCCTCCAGGACACACCTGTCTGGGTGTTCAAATCCGCCAGCTCTTCTGTAGAAGAGGAGCAATCTCCTCTTGTGCATTGCACAGGAAAACCCAATGGAGGGTCAGTTATGAGTCTGTCCCAACTTGACAGCATTAGTTTAGACTTTTGACTTGCCTCTAAGCAGCACCTGGACCGCACTTCCTCCAAGATGTTTCTTCTTTGGGTAGTACAAGGTATTGCTGTTATGTGCCATCGAGTTGCCTGCGGCTCAAGCCACCCTGTGCACAAGAGCTCAGAAACCTGCCTTATCCCAAGCCAATCTCACTGTCTCTGACATACCTGACCCCATTACCACAGTCTTTGAGCCAATCCATCTCATCCAGGGCCTTCCTCTCTTGTACAGTCCCTCCACCCTCCCAAGCATGATGTCTCTCTCCAAGGACTGGTCCCTTGTGACAAGAACATGCCTAAAGTATGTCAGACAGAGCTTCAAAATCCTTGCCGCCAAGGAGAAGCTCAGTCTCACCCTCTCCAGGATAGACCTGTTTGTTTTCTTGTCAGTCCACAGTATGTTCAATACTCTTCTCCAGCATCACAGCTCAACTTATTCAATACTTATTGCCAACAATACTTATTGAATTGTATTAATTCAAAGACATCAATTCTTCTTCAGTCTTCAGTCCAACTTTCACATGCTCATGAAGCAACTGAAAATGTTCTGGCTTGGTCCCTAATGGGCTCTTTATCACGTTAAAGAGGTCCTTAACAGATTAGGCCAATACAAGATCTGACTTACTGACTGCTGCATCCATGGTTGTGGATTGCGGACCCAAGTAAATGAAATTACTGACAGCTTCCATCCTATTCCCACTTATCAAAATGTTGCCTATTGGTCCCGTTTTGAGGCCAATGAGGGGGAGGGTTTATGTTGAGATGTAATGCATTATTCAAGGTTGTAGTCTTAGATCTTCATCAGAAAGTGATGTAAGTGCTCTTCACTTTCTGCAAAGCTACTTAATCTGCACATGGTTGTTACATGTGTCGAGTCCAATTCAGTCACTCTATGAACAACAGACCTGAACCCTGTCCCATCCAGTGCCACCCTCACAATCTCTGACACACTTGAGCCATTGCTGTGATCAACTTGTCAATCTACCTGCTTGAGGGTCTTCTCTTTTGCCATCCTTCCACCACTCCAAGCATGATGTCCCTCTCCAAGGAATAATCTCTCCCAGGGGCATGCCCAGAGTATGTGAGACAAAACTTCACCATATTTGCCTCCAAGCAGCATTCTGGCTGCACTTTCTCCAATACTTCACTCTTTGTTCTTTTGGCAGTTCATGGGATATTTAGCACTCTTCACCACCACTACAGTTCAAAGGTATCCTTCTTCTGTCATCCTTATTCATTGTCCAGCTTTCAGATGTATAGCTAGTGACTGAAAAGACCATGGTCTGTATCAAGTGCACTTTGGTCCTCAAACTGACATCATTTCTCCTCGGTAATTTGGAGAGGTCTCTGGCTGCAGACCCGCCCAGTGCAATGTCTCCAGATCTCCTGACTGCTGATACCAAGGGTGTTGATTGTAGTTCCAAGCAAGATGACATAGCTGGTGTGAAGTCAGCCCCAGGCTTGTACTCCTGCAGGGTGGAAGGAAAGACTAGCTGGCCCTGAACCACCCAGGATTAACTGTGGGTTGGACTGTTAGGCTCCACACTGGCTCATTTTCGCACATGTTGAGCCCACTTTATAACCAGGAAGATCTTTCCATCTCAACGTGAACTAGAGATGACCATCATTCCCTGCAGCCTTCATTCTCCTCTACCACGTACCCCATTCACCCATGCACCAAGTCCAAGGGGCTCTGACATGGTCACCTCTGGGGCCATGAACTGCCAGGAGGCTCACTCCAACATCTGAGAATCCCTTTTGCTCTGCAGGTGAGCAAACACAAGGTCGGACTCAGAACAAACTCCAAGGGTCAGGATGGGTTAGGAAAAGGAGAAATGCTGGCTGTGTGGCAACGGTGGGGAGGCAGGTAATCTGTGCATTTTTATGGGGGGTGGAGTCCCAAGTGGCGTTATCTGCCGCCCTGCTTTCTCTTGATTCCTTTTCCCCTTTGAACCCCATGTGCTCAGTTACCACCCACTGAAAGAGCAAGTGGGTCTGCTGACCACTGAGACTCACAGGGCAAGGGCCTGGACAGAGCACAAGAACAAACCTCAAAAAACCATAAAGATGACTGGCTTGATGGGCTAAAAGAGGCTGAGGGGTCCTCCAGGTTACGGTCCTTGGCCACCCTGAGCCTGGAGCAATAGCCACACCCATGGCTCATCCAAACAGCTGCCGCATGGACAGTACCATCAGGGACTCACTGCTGTGGCGATCACCCCCACAAGATCAGAACAGCCTGTGTCCGGGGAGAAAGATCAGAGGGCGGGAAGAGATGGGAAAGAAGGGTTAGCAAAGACTCACAGGGACAAGTGGGAAGTGCAGCTACAATGTTGTTAGGTGTTGTCCAGTAGACTACAACTCATACAAAACCCCGTCCTGCCCTCAGTCTCCATCAAGTTCATTGCTTTCTTCCAACCTGAGATGCTCACCTTCCAGCACCAGCGAACAATGTCCCGCTGGTATTTAAAAGCTTTTCCAAGGACTTCTTGTTTCAGAAGAGACTGGCAAATCCTGCTTCTTAGCCTGTCTAATGTCGAGGATCCTCTGAAGCTGGTCCACTGTGGACTAGCCTGCTGGTGTTTGAAACCCCAGTGGCACAGCTGCCAGCACCACAGCCAAACATAAGCCACCACCATACAGCAGACCGACAGACGAGTGGCTGGAGTTACATTAGGGACGTTGTCAAATACCATGAAACAAAATGTGTATGACTGGAAAACCAATGTGGGCTGGAAAGTTTCACTCAAATCTCATACACAGACACGCACTGCGGGCTGTATGTAAAGTTTCACTCAAATCAAACACACACACACACACACTCTGTGGGCTGTAAAGACTCACTCAAATCACACACACACACACACACACGAAGTGTCAGTTCTTCAGAGCTCCTGTAAAAGAAATACGAGGGGCTGACTCTGACAACCAGAAGTTTCTCACAGGTGTGGTTAGTGTCAGGTGCTGTTGAGGGGATGCTGACACAACTCATAGCGACCTTAGAGCAGCAGCTCTGGACCCTGCCTTAGCCTGCATCCTCCTCCTCATCTCTGATAGGCTCGAGCCCCAGTTACAGTGGCTGCATCAATAATACGTGTTGGAGGGCTTCCTTTCCGACCCTCTGCCCTTTCCCAGCATGATGGCTTTTTTTCTAAGGACTAGGCTCTCCTCCTTCCCCACACATGCCCCAAATCCAGGAGATGAAGTTCCACCATCTGCCTCAGGCAGCCCCCGGTGCACGTCCTTGAACAGACTGGATTGTTCTTCAGATGCTCCTCCTACCTGGCTGGGAGGTAAACTGAGTCACCTATGAAGGACAGAAGCTTGATTCCCTTTCTTCTGGACTCAGCCCCCTGCTGCGATCTTGCATCTCCCCTACAGACTCGGGGGATCAGAATCTGCCTTGCCACATGATCCTAAAGTGGTGCTTATACTTTGTTACAGGAGCTTGTTAAGATTTTAATTCTGATTCAGCCAGTCTCAGGTGGAAACACAGGCTCTCCGGCAGGTTCGGGAGGGGAATGCTGCAGTCGGAGGCCAGCCTTGACAGGTGCAGGGTCTTGGGGTTCTGTGGGGACTTGCTCCCACATCCTGGACCTGGAACCTGCGCAGGTGAGCTCTGCCTCTGCTTAGTGGGAAGGGACCAGCCGGATACATCAGGTGGGACAGCAAGTACAGCCCAATTACTCATCCTTGCCTTCTGTTTATGGCACTGGGTTTATGATGGGCTGGCGGATTGGGGTTGAACTTGGGCAGCCATAAAGCTCAGGCTGGGTCCCCAGAGCCCTCGGTGCACACTGACGTCAGCAGGGAGCCACTGGCCATAAACCCCTCATGCCTCATTTGGTACAGGACGCCCGTCTGGGTGCTCTCGGGCCGGCCACGTGCCTGGGCTCCTCACAGACATCCTGGAAGCACTGAGCCTGGAATCCAGCAGCCACGATGCCCCTCCCAGGGGAGACAGGACAGAGCGTCCCCTGGTCTTGCCCAGGCGGCCTGAGTCCTCAGTGCCAGCCCTCCCCTATTAACTTGCTCATTGCCTTGACAGATTCCTAGCTGAAAATGGCAGAGGAGATAGCCCATCCTTCTCTCTCAGAGCTGCGGGTGGATTTGAAGCACCACAGAGGTGTGACCTCTGGCTTAGCAATGTCACGCCATTAGAGCTCCCACTTGGGGTGTCCCTTCCGAAGGCCCTCTGCTTTACAACAACCTGTCAGGTCCACAGCAGCCTGTGTGCTTTAGAGTCCCTGCCTGTCGCTCCTGGAGAGATGAGACAGTCGACTTCTGTAACACAGCCTCAAAAAACGCTACAGAGCAATTCTACTCTGTCCTCCAACACGTCCCTGATCTTCCCAGCCCACCTTCTCCCCGTGGTATCAGATAAAGTGACCCTGGGCATGGAGGCTGGCGGGCACTGGCCTCCAAGAGCACCTCCTCCTAGACATCCATGTGTCCCGACCCATCAGGGAGATTCTCCACAGTGTCACCTGCTTCTCCCAGCTCTGCCAGGGACCCAAAGGCCAGCTACCTCCCCCGGAAGGATACTGTTCCCTGAGACCAGCGCGGGGGTCAGGCACGCCAACAGCACCCTCCAAGAAAACAGCAAAAGCCTGACGCAACAACACGGTGGTCAGAAGAACCTCGGGGGTCCAGATCTGACATACAGAGAGGAAGCAGAGCCCGGTGGGGGCAGCACAGACATGGGTGGGCAGAGCTAGCCCAGCGGCTCAATGAGTATAAACACCCACTCCTGCACCTGCCTGGGTTTAGAGGACCAGGTGAAGAGGTGAAGTAAGTTAAGTCCGTGGGGAAGATGGGAGACACCTGATCACCCAGGTCTGGCTCAGGAAGGAGCAGAGGGATGTGGGTACAAACCAGTTAAAGCATTTTCTTTCCTCCAATTGCTGAACTACCTCAATCATACCACCTGTTTTTTTAGTTTTCTTTGATACTAGGTAACCGGCCAGAAACGTCTTTAATGACATTATTAAGATTACACGACAAAGCCATGTATTAATTTTCTAGGATTTCTAAAATCCTACACTACATCCCTACAGGAGTTCTGTGGCTAGCACAAATGGTTGACAGTTTGGGGCTACCAACCAGCCTGGACACCCCACGGGGCACAGCCTGACCCCACACACACACACACACACACACACACACACACACACACGTCACCAACAGCCACATGGGCACAGCAGCAAAGGCAGATTTTCTTAATATGCATTGTCAAACAGACCAAAGGATAGACATTTTGAGAGACATCAAGTAAGAAGTACCACAGATTCTTTCTTCCTGCAGGTCCCCCACCACGTGGGACACCCCACGATCCCACCCAGGGAGCAGGGAGTGAGTGGGCAGACACTCCTGAATATGATCAGACCCCAAAGGCCACACCCAGGATTCTGGGCCTGCAATGGGTGGGCTTGTGGAGGGGGGGAGTCCAAAGTGAGGGAGGAGGCTGTCCAGAGAAGAGGAAAGGACCGAGAGGTGGTCAGACACGAGTGTCACGGGGCACAGGGAGGGTGGGGACCGTCAGGATGCAGGACTCTGAAGGAAGGAGGGAGTAGGGGTGGGTTCTGAGAATCCTTCCCCACAAGGGACACCAAGTGAACACTCTTAACAGTGACATCAGAGATGGCACAGAGCCCAGGGTCCCCTGTCACATCAGACTGGGGGGGGGGGTGGAGACATGGGTGATGAAGCCATCTCTCTTGAGGTAGCAGGGAGCCTCTGAGGTAGATGAGGGGTGGCACGGGGAAGGCGGTGTGGAAGGGTGACAGGTGACAAGGACTGGGTGGGGACTGCCAGAGGGCTCAGGAGAAGGACCCAGGGTAGACAGGGTGGGGGGTGGGTGGACGGGAAGCCGATGCTGAGGATTCACCTGCAGGGTGTGGACAGACGACAGACAGACGTGTGGGTGAGGCCAAGCTGAGCGGGCCTTGAACACCTGACTCAGCCCTCTCTGGCTGCTGGGAAAGCTGAATTTGGGGTGGACTCTGGACGCAGCCCTTGACCCCATAAAGTGTTGAGAAGACAGTTATGGGTGTCCCCAGGGCAGGGCAGGTGGCTCGTGCCAGGGGCCAGAGTGCAGGTTAGCAGAACCCAGCCCAGCCATGCCACCAGGGTCACTATAGGACAGGGTGACAGGCCCAGCCCAGGCCACAGGTCCTCTCCAGGCTCCTCAGCTGCCCGGGCCTCTGTGCAGTCAGCAGGGCACTTGGAGCACGCACCTGGATCACAGCGGGGACCCACCTGCCAATGCCTTCACCTTGGTGCCATCGGAGTCTGAAAGTCAAGGTGACCCAAGACAGTTCCCCAACACAGGGGGTAGGTGGGAGGCCCCACACAAGGCAGGTGGAGCGGCCTCTCAGGCCCCATGGACGCCGGGGGTCACTAATCTTAACTCTTGTCATTGTCATCAGCTGGCCCAGGATGGACAGGTTGGGTGGCTTGTAAACCCAGGGCAGAGGCCAGTCCCCTATCCCTAGCACTACATCCACACGAGCCCTACCTGGGGCAGCCTGCCCCCCCATACACACGAGGAGGCACAGGGGGCAGTCACTGGGGGCCTCCCTCACCAGCTGGTGTGGCAGCCCTTCTGGAGGTCGGGTACGGTGGGCACTGAGGGCAGAGACCAAGCCTGTACACGAGCCGGGCCTGGTGGTTCCACAGGTGCTACTGTCAGTCCAGGACGCCAGGAACTGCCCGTGAAGGGACAGAATGGGCACACAGGAGCGACCACCTCAGT
>NW_006399875.1:6415479-6419826 GCF_000299155.1 Elephantulus edwardii | reverse complement strand
CAGTCCAGGATGGTCTTGAACTCCCCGCGCAGAGACGGGATGGGCACACAGGAGCGACAGCCTCAGTCCAGGATGGTCTTAAACTCCCCGTGCAGGGACGGGAGAGCAGCGTCCTCCAACAGGGCCATGGTTGTCTTTGGGATCTTGCGGCCCAGCTTTATCTTGGCTGCAAAGAAAAGGGTGAGTGAGACACTGGTGACACCTCAGAGCTCAATGAGCTGTAACCAGCTGGGCGTTCTGGGGGCCCAGGGCTCTAGGGCCTGGGCACTCCAGGAAATGAGCACTCCAGGCACTGGGGACTGGGTGTTTCAGGGGCTGGAAGCTCTGGGGCTGGGGGAGCTGGGAGGGCTGGGGACTCTGGGGCTGGGGGAGCTGGGGGCTCTGGGGACTGTTCACTCCAGGGGCTGGGCGTTCCAGCAGCCGGGCACTCCAGACTGTGTACTCCAGGGACTGGACACTGCAGGACCTAGGGATCAATGAGGGGACATGCAGCCCTACCAGTGCAGTGGGTGGTTTGTCTGAGAAGGGGAGATGGAGGGAAAAGTGGGCTGCAGGCCTGGGGGCTTGAGGCGAGTGGGAAGGGGCTGGTCACGTGTCAGGAGGAGCCAGAGGGCCCGTGTGGGAGGCGGATGTGGAGCGACACTTTTGGGGCAACTCAGGTGATGGAGAGGAGCCCGTGACCAGAACGACCTGCAAGTTTGGGTCACAGGTGTCCCCACTTCCCCAGCAGCAGTGTGCACCCTCCCATGGATGAGGACAAGGCCACCACGCGGATCCCTTGCTCACCCGTCTTGAGGGGCCCCAGCAGACACTTGTAGGTGACTCTGTGACGGGTCAGCTTGACCAGGAAGGCGTGGTGGCACAGCCAGCATGCAGCCTCAGAAGGAAAGGGGCCCAGGGCACCAGGGGCCCCCAGCGACATCCCTGTGAGCACAGACAGGGGTTCAAGACACTCCCCAGGCCCGTGTATTACTCAGGCTCACCTACTACTCCCTGAGAGCCAGGATAGGCTAGGGGTGGACCAGGGACAGGTGAGGGGTACACCAGCACCCCACATTCCATCTGCAGAGGTGGGGGCAGGCTTGTGTGACAGAGGGGATTCTGTGTGTAGCGGGGGGGCCAGTTACAGGGTAGGATGGGAACCCCACAAAGGAGTCCCAGGGGCTGGAGAGCAGGGGTCCTGGAAGTAGAGGGAGTGGGTCTGAGGAAGGACTCATCCATTCTCTACTCCCAGGATGGAGGATACAGGGAGACAGGGCCAGTCCACCAGCATGAGCCCTCCTTACACATGGAGATGACAGGGAGGTGGGGACACACACATCAGACACAGGCTGTGAGCGTGAAGGGGCCGCCCTGACCACCCGCTCTGTAACACAGAGGTGACAGGGAGGTGGGGACACGCGCATCAGACACAGGCTGTGACGGTTAAGGGGCCGCTCTGCCCACCCGTCCTGTAAGTATGGACGGATGTGGAGGTGACAGGGAGGTGGGGACACGCGCATCAGACACAGGCTGTGAGGGTTAAGGGGTCGCCCTGACCATGTGCCCCGTAACAATGTGGGGGGACACGGAGGTGACAGGGAGGTGGGGACACACACATCGGACACGAAGGGGCCACACTGCCCTCCCGCCCTCTAACAGTGTGGAGGGAGAGGCAGAGGGACATGGGTGGAGGGCCCCTCCCCAGTGTCCTCCCTCCTGGTCTAGCCCAGAGCACATCTGCTCCTTCCACCCAGCTGACGGTCAGCCACTGGGGGACATCAGTCCTGCAGCCAGTCCCAGGCGCGTGGATACCTCTACACCTCGAACCCAGCTCACAGGGTCCTGCTCTTCCTAACATGAGGGCTACTCTGACAGTAGTGCCCAGCCCCTAGGGTCCTTCTCTTCCTAACACCGAGGGGCGGCCCTGGTCTCTGACAGTGATGCCCAGCCCCCCAAGGTCCTGCTCTTTCTGACACCAAGGGGCAGCCCTGGTCACAGACAGTGGTGACCATCTCACTGACACAGTGTGGTGAAGCGCAGGTCTCAGACGCCATGGTGTCACCACTGTCCACGCGGCCCACGCCCCCACACACCTGCGTTCTTGGCTTTCAGGACGGAGTAGCAGTGGGACGCTGTGTCCCTAATGACTCTGAGGAAAAACGTGGGATTCTTCCCGACCCGCTGGCTGAAGGGCAGCTGGAGCACGCAGGCGTGGAACCTGCGGGGAGAGGGGGCGAGCGCGTCAGGAGCATCAGCGAGCGACGGTGTGTGCGTGCTTCTCACGTGTGCCTGTGTACATGCTCCTACACGCCCGCCAGCAAGCACACGCACTGACGGTGGACAAGTGCACTTCTCCCATGCATGTCATCTACATGTGTGTGCATGTACATACACACTTTCTCATGTGCCTGTGTACAGCAGGTGTGTCTGCATGCCCGCCTATGTGTGTATGTCTTTAGGAGTATTGTTTGTTGTGTTTGGTTCATCATAAACCACTGATAAGAGAATCTTGTCCTATTCTATGCTATCACTCCCAACACACTTGAGCAAACTGCTACAATCCATACCTTCGATGGTCTTCCTCTCTTTCGCTGTCCCTCTACCTTTTAAGAATGATGTCCCTCTCCAGGGAATAGTCCCTCCAACAACATGCTCAAAGTACGTGAGGCAAAGCTTCAGCATCCTTGCCTCCAAGAAGCACTCTGGCTGCACTTTCTCCAAGACTTATCTGTTCTTTTGGCAGTGCATGGGATGTTCCACACTCTTCTCCAACACCACAGCTCAATGGCATTCATTCTTCTTCTGTCATCTTTATTCACCGTCCTGTTCTTGAATGGAAAGCAGATGAATGGAAAAGACTATGAGTCAGGCACACTTGGGTCTTTAAACCGAAATCATTACTCTTCAGAACTTCGCCAAAGTCCTTGACAGCAGACTTTCCCAGTGCCTTAAGTCTCCAGATCTCCCGATCGCTGTCACCAGTGTACAATCTCCCGATTGTGGATCCCAATAAGATGAAATCGCTGATGGTTTCAATCTTTTCAGCATGATGCTGCTTATCAGTCCTGGGGTGAGGAATTTTTACTTCTTTTTTAAAAAAATCTTGTTTTACATTGGTTTGCATACATTTGTATATATTGTTTTACAATTTCCTTTGTGTTTCACATTGTGTCTGGTGTTGAGATGTCATCCACTTTGATGGCTGAACTCTTTGATCTTTTGCACAAAGCTTTTTGAGTCTTTACTTTCAGCAAGCAAGGCTGTGTCATTTACATAACAAAGGCTGTTGAGACTTCCTCCAATCATGATGCCTTATTCTTCAGAGAGACTAGCTTCTCAAGTGATTTGCTCAGACTACAGAATGAGTAGATATGGAGAAAGGATACAACCCTAACACACACCTTTCTTAATTTGAAACCATGCAGTGTTCCTTTACTCTGTTCGAATAACAGTTTCTTGGTCGAGGTATTGATGTTACATAAGCACAATTAAGTATCCTGGAGTTCCCATTCTTCTCAATGCTAGCCCCAGAAAGGTAAAACCACTCTTTCAGCTACCAGTACTTTCTCACTGGCTCCTGTCTCCACTCCCCAGCTGCCCTGTCTGTAGGACTACAATCACCATGGGGCCAGGTACCCTGGGGCTGGATGCCCTATAAGTGGTAAGTCGAGGTGAGGCAGAACTGAGCCCAGGAGAGGAAGAGCAGGGTCCTACTTGCAGAGCATGGACCACATGTGGCCACTTGGACCTGGAGGACTGCCCACACCCTGAAATCATCATTCCCCAAAGAAGCCCAGCAAGCCACCAAATACTGTGGTTCCACTCGGCTCCCACTGCCGTGTGTGTCTCGTGGGCATGTGACCCAGATAATCCAAACACACTTCCACAGAGGGCACGGGGCAGCTCCTACACAAGCTCGTCAGTGTTTAACTCCCAGTGTTTAACTCTCGGGCAAACAATACCTGATAGGGGGTCAGCTACAGGTCAGGCTGACTCAAGGCTAAACAGTAAGAAGAAAGTGATCACTAGTGCCAGGAGGCACCCACTCCTGAAAATAATCAGCAGTGCAAGGTCTAAAGGTCAGCATTTGCCCAAAGAGAAAGCCCTGTAAACAGGATGGAAGGACTGAAGGATTACTGGAAATGAGAGTAACAGGGAGGAAATGGGAAAAGTGTGGTATAGTACTGAGGTCCAGTGTGTCGTGGTGCTGTGGGTACTGGGTGTTGTGTTGTGGTAATGTGCGTGCTGTGTGTTGTGGTACTGTGGTCCAGTGTGTTGGGGTACTGTGGGTTCTGTGTGTTGTGGTACTGTGTGTCATGGTACTATGTGTTCTGTGTCGTGGTACTGTGAGTACTGTGTATCATG
>NW_006399875.1:6400966-6414786 GCF_000299155.1 Elephantulus edwardii | reverse complement strand
GTACTGTGTATCGTGGTACTGTGGGTACTGTGTATCGTGGTACTATGGGTACTGTGTATCGTGGTACTATGGGTACTGTGTATCGTGGTACTGTGGGTACTGTGTATCGTGGTACTATGGGTACTGTGTATCGTGGTACTGTGAGCACTGTGTGTCAGTACTATGTGTACTGTGTGTTGTGTGTGTACTGTGGATAGTGTGCACTGTAGCACCGTGAGAATTAAATTGTGGTGCTGTGTGTACTATGTATCCTGGAACTGTGTGTTATGTTGTGGCACTGTGAGAACTACACTGTGGTATTCTGTGTACTGTGTATTGTAGTATCATGGATATTATAATTAATGCCATAAAACATAGTATATATGAATGACTGAATGCAGAACCGCTTTGTTTTGTAAACTTTCACTCAAAAATCAATGAAAGAGAAGAAAATAAACCATTATAACCTTGAAGGGGAGCGGGTGGGGAAGAACCCTGGTACACAGCCAGGGAAAACTCAAACATGTAAAAAATACAAGCACAAGACCATCAAGAGAAGAGAACGCAGGCGGCGGGAGGCGGGAGCTTCGAGACTCCGCACAGACTGCCTGGCCTGGTCCCTGACAAAGCAGTGGGGGCGCCGGGCCCGAGACCACCTGGGCCCTGCGGAAATACAGACGGCGTGATCACTCTTTGGGGTTAAAAACATGCTTTCCTGGCCTGATGTGATCACAGGACCATCTTTGTTGGGTCTTGACTTAATTGCTGAATTAGACAAGAACCCTGCTTAGGCATAAACGCAGAGTGACCATGTGACCCACCCCGGGCACCCAACACCTCTGCTCACCTGTCCCTCCCGTGGGAAAGCTGCCTTTCTGGGGGCAGGCAGAGAAGTGTGCAAACAGTCCAGCCCCTCTCCTCTCCCACAGAAAGCCCACCGGAGGCCCTCCACCCTCCCTGAGGGGCTGCCTCCAGGACTCCTCAGTGAAGACCCTCCCCACTGCCCAGCCAGGTCAGCACCTGGGGCTGGATGGCTGCCTGTCCAGACCCACTTCCCTGGCCTGCGCTGCCCCCCAGTGGCGGTGCGGCTGCAGCACACCTGTAGGCCTGCAGGAGGAAGATCTTGTAGACGCTGATGAAGACAGTCTGAAGATTGTTCACCTGGGGGGGAGAGAAACCAGTGAGCATTTCCCTCAACTGTTTCTCTGCTTTCTCAGGCAGCAGGAAAACAGAAGGGGGAATCGGCCTATCTGTGCCAGGGAGGCCTGTCCTTAGCCTGTACTGAGTCAAGCTCAGGCCACAATGGGGTTTGACCAACCCAGATGGAATCCAGAACAGAACACATGGGGTCCAGCCTGGCCCAAAAGGAGGCCCAGCCTGGCCCAACTAGGGCGCAGTCCATATGGAATCCAGCCCACCACATATAGGGTCCAGCTTGGCCCACAAGGAGGCCCAGCCCAGTCCAACTAGGGCCTAGTCCTTATGGAATCCAGACCAGCATATATGGGGCCTAGGTCTGTCCACAAGGGGGCCCGGCCTGGCCCAGTTGGGGCCCAGTCCATATGGAATCCAGCCCAGCACACATGGGGTCCAGTCCCCATCCATCCAGGAATACAGGGGTGCCATCCAGCCATATGGGGTCAAGCTCAGGCCACAGGGGGTCCAGCCTATCCCACACAGGGGGGCCAGCCCACATGGGGTCTGCCCTGGCTTTACCGGGTCTAGCTCAGCTCACACAAGGAGGGAGCCCAGCCCACCCACAGGACAATGGCAGGCTGGCTGTTGTGTTGGACCCTTGGGGTTGATGAAGATTGCTCACACCATCACCCCGTGGCATAGGTGTGCCCCTCCACCAGCCCTGACCTGCGTGTCCATTTCCACAGCCCTGAGCCCATTAAGCACCTGTGACCTTGCATCCTCTCAATGGAGAGGCCCAGGCCCAAGGGAGGACAGTTGGTGGCCAGGTTCAAGTGCATGGTCATGTGCATACTCATGCACACGGATGCACAATGTGGACATCAATGCACGCACGTGTATGCATGAACACCCATTCGTACCATCTACACACACATTCACACGCAAGCAGGCTCACATGTCCACACGCAGGCGCTTGACAGGTAAGCACGCACAGCTCCCAATTCCGGGCTACAGCACCTGGCGGTTCCGGAAGGTGCTCCGCCCCCGCTGCGGACGCGCTCACCTGCAAATCCAGAAACAGGCTGTGACACTTGAGCCTCAAGACCGCGAAGAGCTTGCGCCGCATGTTCCTCCCGGCCCTTACGCCGTGGTTGAAGACGAGGCTCGCTTTGATCGAGGTTGAGGCGTAACTGCAGAGACGGGGAGGGATGGAGCCCGTCAGACATGTTCAGCCACAGCAATGGACACGTGTCATCCCACACCACAGAGCACGTCATGACATCACACGAAGCGTGCGTGCACTGCTCAGTGTCACGCACACCACAGAGCACACCATGACATCACATAATGCATGTGTACTGCACAGCAGCAAACACAGAACATACCTCTACATCACATGACGCGTGGGTGCACTGCTCAGCGCCAAGCACACCACAGAGCACGCCATGACATCACACAATGCATGTGCACTGCACAGCAACAAACACGTATCACCACACACCACAGAGCACACCTCTACATCACACGACGCGTGCGTGCACTGCTCAGTGCCACGCACACCACAGAGCACGCCATGACATCACACAACACGTGCGTGCACTACTCAGTGCCATGCACACCACAGAGCACGCCTCTATACCACACAGCATGTGTGTGTACCACCCAGCACTAAACACGTGTCACCACACAACACTGAACGTTCCTCAACATCACACTACACATGTGTGCACTACTTACTCTGTGCCAAATGCATCACTGAACACGTCTCTACACCACATGGCACACATGTGCACTGCTCAGCACCAAGCACACCACTGACAGGGGAAGGGGGAGACTGCATCATCTCTCTCTCTCTCGTGGGGCCACCAGTGACTTCAAACCACCAACCTTTAGGTGACAGGCTGAGTGCTTTGACCATTACACCACCAGAGCACCACTAAACCAGAGTCTCTCAGCACCATCAGCACCGCCTACACACTACGCTCACTGTGTTGTTAGGAGCCGTCACGTTAGCGCCCACGCGGAGTGACCCCGAGGAACAGAGCTGAGCCCTGTGCCCCAGCCCCTGCCGTCCTCACCACTCCAGCTCACTGCTGTTGTCACTACGTCATTCTGCCTCAGGGAGGGTCTTCCTCCCCTTCTCTGACCCTCCATCCACTCTCCCAGCACGATGTCTTTCTAAACTGGCCCCTCCAGACAACACGCCCAAATCACACATCCAAGACAGACGCAGCATGCTCTGTCCACACCACCGAGGGCAGCTTCCTGAGCACTGCTAGCCCGAGAACATGTATGTCGTCACCACACGCTCTGAAATCACATGAACGACAGAGTAAGACTGCACCTCGGTGACACCAAACAACCTACAAACTGTGTATCGATGTTGTCCATCATTTACCACCATAAGGCATCTTCTCAAAGCATTTGAACCGCTTAAGAATCTCTGAAAAATCTCTCACTCAAAGGTGTACTGCAATGGGAAAGTCTGCTGTTAGGGACCTCTCCAAAGTACTGAAGAGCAATGGTGTCTCTCTGGAGACTAAGGTGCATCTGATACAGGCCATGGTCTTTGCAATCACTTGTTATGCATCAGAGAGTTGGACAATGACCAAGGAGGATAGAAGGAGAATTGATGCCTTTGAGCTGCAGTGCTGGAGAAGAGTATTGAGAATACCATGGACTGCTAGGAAAACAAACAGATTTGTCCTGGAAAGGGTTAAACCGGGTGGCTCCTTGGAGGCAAGGATTCTGAGGCTCCTTCTAACATACTTTGGACATGTTGTGAGGAGAGAGACCGGTCCTTGGAGAAGGACATCACGCTTGGGAGGGTGGAGGGACAGCGCAGGAGGGGAAGGCCCTCTATGAGGTGGATTGATTCAGTGACTGGGGTAATCGGAATGGGTGTGTCAGAGACAGTGCGATTGGCACAGGACAGAGCAAAATTTAGAGCTATTATATAGGGTCTCTATGAGTCGCAAGCGACTCGACGGCACATAACAACAACAACAACATTCCCTAAAGGGAAATTTTCAGAAATGGAATGACTAATACACACACACACATACTGGAAACTCGGTGGTGTAGAGGAGCTGCACTGCTAATGTCAAGGCCACGCCCCTCTGACCTCTAATCCACCATGTGGTCCTCAGAAGAAGGACAGGAATCTCCCTGTGTGATTTATAGCCCTCGAATACCTGCCACATGGTCAGCTCCGAGTCTGTTTTGACTCAGTGAGAAGATCTACATCAACAGTTTAAGAGCTGTGGTCTGAATAAGCGGCTTTCCGGGAACTCTTCCACTGTTGCTGTCAAGTTAACCACGTGTCCCAGCGAGCCCATGAACCACAGATCCGAGCCCTGGCCAGTCCTATACTATCCTCGTCATCTCAGCCACGCTCACGTCCACTGCTTCAATCACTGTGTCAATCCATCTCATTTTGTCCTGAGACCGTTTTCTAACCCTAACACCAAAAACACCCTTGAAGGCTTCTTAAAACCAAGCAGTAATTGAGCTTAACTAATAAAGAAGTTACCCATCCACAGCCTGCATTATGAAGATGACACAACTTAACTTGAATGTGAGGAGGATGTGAAGCACTTACTGCAGAGGATCAAAGGGTACAGCCTTCAATATGGATTGCAACGCAACGTCAAGTTGACAAAAATCCTCTTTCCTGGGGGACATCATGAAGGATGCAGACAAGATTGAAATAGTCAATGATTTCATCTTACTTAGATTCTCAATCAACACCCTTGGTAAGGAGCCCAGGAAATCAACACCCAGGAGCCAGGAAATCAAGAGATGCATTGCACTGAGCCAAGTTCACTGTCAGGAATCTTTCCAAATTACTGAGGAGCAATGATGTCAGTGTGAAGACTAAGGTGTGCCTGACTTAGTCCATGGTCCTTTCAATCCCTTGCTATGCATCTAAAAGGAAGACAATGAATGATGACAGAATAATTTTATGCACATGAGTTGTAGTGTTGGAGAAGACTGCCGACTATCCCAAGGACTGCCAGGAAAATCGTATGTCTTGGGAAAAGTGCAGCCAGAGTGCTCCTTGGAGGCAAAGACAGTGAAGCTTCTTATCACATACTTTGGGCATGTTGCTAGGAGAGGCTATTCCTTAGAGAGGGGGACATGATGGTTGGAAAAATAGAGGGACAGCAAAGGAAGGGAAGACCCTCGGCCAGGTGGAATGACACAATCAGTGCCTGCACCAATAGGTTCAAGTGGGTCAGAGATGATGAGAATGGGACAGGGTAGCACAGGGTTCAGATCTGTCATTCACGGGTCGCAGTGAGACATACTCAACTCATCAGCACCTCACAACAACAAGATTAAAGAACATCTGTCCTGAGGACTGGGCTTTCTTAAGAGTCATCTTCCCGGCTCAGGGCGAGCCGTCGCGGCCCTCTGCCCGGGGTGGGCTGCCCTCGGCCCCCGGCTCGGGGCGAGACATCGCGGCCCTCTGGGTGAGCTCCTCAGTCCCCAGACTGTGCCTTCTGACCCCTGGGTGGGAAGGAAAAAAAAAGAATACCTAGGGTATCCAGAGAATGTTACCTAGGCCACCTTCTGCCACCCTCCCCCCCAGTAAACCTGAAAGCAACACCCTCAAAGTCCTTCTATTTGTAACTCACAAGTTTGTTCTCTTTAGGTTTGCTCCCTTTCCTATAGGTAACCTTAACACTGAGTTTTACTCCAGAATTGACCCTGAACCCAGTACAAGTGACAAAAAGGAAATACAACTGATAGCTAAGGAAGCAAAGGAGGATGGAGCCTCTGGGTTCTACCAGACATCTTCACTGGACCCACCTGGGAAAACACTTTGCAGTCCAGAGGGGAACAAATGACAGGAAAACATCTTCTAACAGAGCAAGAAGGCAAGCAGCTTTAACCCAAGACCACCAGTAAGGTGATAAAGCATCCTCCCGTCCCCCCTTTACATCTATGCCCCTGTTCAGCATGAAGAAGCCAGAGAGTCGGCATCCAATTCCCAAATCAATAAGACAGTTGGTTTAATTACCATTGGAAAATGCTTGTCATTCCTCTGTAGCATCTGGTCCCCTCTGGACCCTCATCATTTCCTTCACCTGCTCCCCCCACCGACCAAACTGTGCAGCTCTGCAACTGCATCCTGGCCCATCCTCACCCTTCTGCCCCCAACCCTCACCTTCTTGTACCCCCAATATGTTTTTCCCAATTTAAAAAAAAAAGTCATCTTTATAGGATCAGACTGACAATGGCAGTTTGTCAGGCTGAACAAGAAGCTTAGAGGATAGTGAGCTGCCGCGAGGCGGGGAGGAGCAACTGAGAGGAGACGACTGAGGACCCGTCACTGAACTGACAAACTGCTGAGGAGGCGAATGGTTCTGTCATTCAGCAACAAAACGATAATAAATTAGCCAAAAGACAAGAACCATAAAAGACAGGCTGCATTAGCAGTTAAAAACACTCAAGTGAACTCTGACTCTGTCTCTGGTTCCTTCTTTCAGAGAGATTTCCAGAAGTGGAATTACTGGGGAGAAAAGCCATGAACATTTTCAGGATCGTGTGGGCCATATGAGAGCCTGGGTGGCGCAGTAGAAGGAGTGACGGTGCTGTGTTGTGCGTGTTGGGTTACTACTTAAAAGGTCAGTGGTTTGAATCCAGCAGCAGCTCCACTGGAGACACATGGACAGTCTCCTCCTTGTGTAGACTGACAGCTGCAAACACTCGAGGAATCATTGCGAGCTGGAATCATCTCGAGGGCAGGAGCTTTGGGTTTCGGGGCCTGTGGTGGCACCACCTATTAAACGCTGGACCGCTAACTAAAAAGTCAGCTGAATGAAAAGTTGGTGGTTCGAACCCACGAGCCACCCCTCGGGAGAAAGGTGTGACCATTGCTCTGGTGATGACTTAACATCTTAGAAAGCCTACGGGACCTATCTCCTGTCCTCTGAGGCCATCAGGAATGAGAACTGACCCGAGGGCTGAGAGCTGGCTCTGCGTTTTCTGTAAATAAGCTGCTCTCTAGAAAGGCTGTGCCAGTCTGCCCTCCGGCGGGTGCCTCTCCCTCACCCACCTCCACCCAAGTTCAGAAAACAGGCTGCAGCCTCAGAGGGACTCGGGAGCTCTGGTGGCCTAGCGGTAAGAAGCTGCACTGCAATCTCAGAGGCCATGGTTCGAATCCACCAGCTGCCCTGTGGGAGAAGGATGGGCAGTCTCCTCCAGTGTGATTTACTGCCTCTGAAAACCCACTGGAGGGTCGCTGTGGGTCTGTTCCTTCTAACAGCAAACAACAACAACACTGGCATTTCAAACTGTGCTGCTTCATACCTAAATCAGCGAAGCCTCTCTGCATTTGCTTATTTCACATCCATACTCTTCTACAAACCATCTGAGCGTCTTTTTCTGGACTGGTGTTTGTCAAACACCTGTGTCCAATTTGTCGGGCACTTTCCAGAAAGGGCCACAGAAGGGTGAGTCCCAGCAATGGGAGAAGCTAATCAAACAGCCACATAAAAATCTCACCATTGAGGTCTAATACTGCATAGTTCCACTGCTGTAAAATGGGACTGACATCGGGGTTGGGGGGAGACTGAGAAAGACGGAATACATTATGTATACTGCATTGAAACAGATGAGGGAGAGAACTATTTAAAAGGGATAAATGATTAGGTATTATTGTCATGACAGGAGTCCAGAATGAAGGCTGTATAGTGGAGTGGACTTGAGGGGCAGGATTGTGTAACAATGAAAGAATTTTACTTTTCAAAGAGAAGAGCGACCTGGGGGTAGGGGTGGGCAGGGAGAAAAGTGCAACAACGAATAAACAGAAACTCAAAGTCTCTGTAAATTTTCATTAAAATTGTTAATAATAATAAAAAATGTCAGCATTGTTAAAGTCATGCAGTGTCTCCAAGACCCACTGACACAGGCTGCAGGGTGCTGCGCTGTCCTCCAGAGCCGAGGACCATTCCCCTCCGACTCACTTCATCCCCAAGAAACAGACACTTCTGTGTGCCCCAAGAAGAGGTGACACTCAGTGCGAAGGTGGGTCCCGCCCCAACCTTCCATGACTGGGGAGCACTGTCTCACCAGACGCAGGAATGGGACTCGCCCGCCCTGACAGAGGTGTGGCTCCCCACCTGGACAGGTGCACATACCTAGAGTAGTCACAGAAGACCTCCAGGGTCCTGGTGTCCAGCAGCAGGCCACACCAGGGGAACAGGCAGTGCGCGGGCAGCTGGAGGGTGGCCGCGTGGCCCGGGCAGTCGTCCACGGGGAAATTCACCGCCGTCTTGCATGGGTTGATCGTGCAGCCGTATTCGGGCACACCCTGGACCAGGGTCCTAGACCAGAGGGCAGTGTGAGCCAACAGGGAACACTCAGGACATGTCACAGGAAACACGGAGGGGACGCCCAAACCAGGCAGGACTCCGGGGAGGAAGCATGACCAGTTCTGGACATGCTCACGACTCCCCGTGTCCCCAAAGGTGGGTACTGCCCTCACCCCACAGGCATTTGTGGTTGCTGCTGTTGTTAGGTGCCATCGAGTGGAGCATGATTCACAGCAACCCAGGAACAGCAGATCAGAACCCTGTCCTGTCCTGTGCTAACCTCATCATCTCTGACACACTTGAGCCCATTGCTGTGGTCACTGTGTCAACCCATCTCATTGGGGGTCTTTCTCTCTTTTACTGACTCCCCCCACCTTTCCAAGCATGATGTCCATTCCCAAGGAATAACCTCTCCTAACAACGTGCCCAAAGTGTGTGAGATGAAGCTTTGTCATCTTTGCCTCCAAAGAGCACTCTGGCTGCACCTTCTCCAGGACATACCTGTTTGTTCTTTTGGGGGCCCGTAGGATATTCCCTTCTCCAACACCACAAGTCAAAGACATCAGGCAGTTAATATCTGCCTAATTCACAAATGCCTTTACATAGTCGCTAAAAAACAGACAAACCTTCTTCTGGTATTCTCTGCTCTCAGCCAGGATCCATCTCACATCAACAATTATATACCTGGTTCCACAGTCTCTTCTAAACTAAGCTTGAACTCCCTTCTTTTTCCCCCCAGGTTGAGTCCCGTCGAATCAGATCCGACTGGCACAGAAGGAGACTGTCCTTCCTTCTCCAGCAGAGCATTTGGTGGATTTGAACTGCATACCTCTGGGATTGCAATGCAGCTTCTTGCCACAAGGCCACTAGAGCTCCTTTAAGCTTGAACTTCTGGTGGTTCCCTGTCAATGTACCGTTCCAGTCATTTTTGGATTATCTTCAGCAATATTTTACTTATATGTGATATTAATGATACTCTTTGATAATTTCCACATGCTTGTGGATCACCTTTCTTGAATATAGAAACAAATATAGACTTCTCCCATTCAGTCAGCCAGGCAGCTGTCCTCCAAATTTTCTGGTATAGACTGGTGATCCATCAATTAACTTAAACATATCCAAACTGTGTCCCGTGGATTCCTGGGACCTTCTTTTTTGCCAGTGACCTAAGTCAGTGCAGCTTGAACATCTTCCTTTCTTACCACTGGCTCTTGATCATATGCACTTCCTGATATGTTTCAGTGTTGGCAAATTCCTTTTGGTACAGAGATTCTGTGTATTATTTCCATTTTCCTTTGATGCTTCCTGGGTCAGAGCATCTCAATACTTCAACTCAAGGCTTATTTTTCAGTTCTTTGAGCTTAAGAAACACCAAGCAAGTTCTGCCCTTTTTACCAGAAGGGTCACCCATGGGGGACAGGTTTCAGAAGAGTTCCAAATTAAGACAGACTAGGAAGCAGGATGGCCAAACTGTGACGAAACAGGCCTTCACAAGCCCTGAAGCATGAACAACAGAGAAGCCTGGGTGGCTCTACCGTTAGAGGTAGAATTCAGACAGGAAGTCATTCAAATATGCGGAGAAACAGCTGCAACCAACCATTAATAACTGGAACGTAGAACATAAAATATATGAATGTAAGAAAACTAGAAGATGTTATAAAGGAAATGGAATGCACAAAGACACCAGGGAATGGAAATGGACTGCATGGGCCACTTTGAATGCGACCACTACTACGCCAGGGAGGAAAAACAGAAGAAGAAAGAAAGGCGCTGCGTTCATAATTCAAAGGACAATTTCAAGGTCTACCCTAAAATGCAGTGCTGCAAGTATAGTATTATATGCATACACACACAAGGAAGTCCTGTTAACATGACTGTTACTCAAATACATGTAGCAACAGCTAAGGCCAAAAGGGTGGATCAGAGACCGGGGAATAAAGCCCAAAAGCATAAAGTTCATCAGAGAAAAACTGGGATCAATCTTAGAAGGCCTAGACTATGGCATAAAGAGGCTGCCAACTACAGCCAGAAATGCACAATCTGGAGAGGATAAAACTGATGAATGAGACTTTCTAAAGATTAAACCCCTGTGCGCATCAAAACCATTTTCCAACAGAGTGAGAAGAACACCTACTGACTAGGGGAAAACATTTGGCAATACCATCTCAGAAAAGGGTCTCACATCAAAAGAATACTAGAGGGCCCCCACAAGAAAAAGATTGACAGCACAATCACAAAACAGGCAAAAAGAGGAAACGGAAGATGCCTAACAATTTCCACAACCTGAAACTGATTAAACAGGCAATCAAGACGCATTAATGATTACTGGTGCCTGGAATGTACAAGTCGGAAACAACGTGGAAGGAATGGTAGTCAGAAAGTACCAACTCGGTGACAGAAATGCAGGGGGTGGAGAGATGATTAAGTTTTATACATTTAATGATTTATTCATTGCAAACACTTTAACAAACACAAAAGGTGACTTGACACATGGACCTCACCTGATGGAGTGCACAGTAATCAGACCGACTCCATCTGTGGAAAGAATCACTGGAGAAGCTTGATAGGAATGTCAGAACCAGACCATGTGCTGACTGTTGTAAAAAGCCATCACTCACTCATGTGGAAGTTCAAACTGAGACGGAAGAAGATTTCAAAAAAGCCACAGGAGCCAAAATGGGACCTGGAGTCTATGCCACCTGAATCAAAAACTCATGTTAAGAACGAGTTTGAGGCATTGATCCCAAATGATGAAAGTCCAGAAGAGCTGTGAGATGAATTCAAGGATATTATCCCTGAAGAGAGCAAAAGGTCACTACAAAGACAGAGCAGAGAGAAAAAACCAAAATGCAGGTCAGAAGAAACTATGAAAATTGCATTAGAATGTTGAAGTAAGACAGCCGAACAGGAGATTTCAAAGGGAAGACAAAGCAAAATATAATGAAACATGCAAAAATCAGAAAGGAAGTGTGTCACGGTTGTATCCTTTTTCCAGATTGAGTCAATGCTGAGCAAATAATGTGTAAAGCTGGAGTTTATGAAGAAGACTGTGGCCTCAGGATTTCCGGGAGACTCATCAACAACCTGCATTGTGCAAGATGATACAATCTTGCTTTCTAAAAGTGAGGAGGATCTGAGGTACTTGTTGAGGAAGATCAAACACTACAGCCTTCAATACTGACTACATATCCAAACATATTCACATCCACAAAGATCCTTACCACTGCGCCAACATGCAACATCATGATAGACGGCGAAAAGAGTGAAGCTGTCAATTATTTCCTCTTACTTGAACCTACAGTCAACATCCTTGGTATCAGCAGTCAGATCAGGAGATTTGTTGCTTTGGGCAAGACCGCTGAGAGGGACCGCTCCAAAATACTGAAGAGCAATGACGTCACTTTGAAGACTAAGGTGCATCTGATTCAAGCAATGGTCTTTTCAATCACTTGCTAAACATCTGAGAGCCGGACAATGAATACGGATGACAAAAGAACTGATGCCTTTGAACTGTGGTGTTGGAGAAGAGCACTTAATATTCCATAAAGTGCCAAATAACCTCAAAAGATACATCTTAGAAAAGTGCTCCTTAAAGGCAAAGATGGAAAGGCTCCCATACTTCGGCCATGTCGCTAAGAGAGGTCATTCCTTAGAAATGGACATTTCGTCTTGAAAGGTGAAGGGTCGGCAAAAAAGAGGAAGGCTCCCCGTGAGGAAGACCAATATGGCCTACAGCAATGGGCTTAAAGGTGTTTTTCATACGGTCACTATGAATCATACTCAATTTGATAGCATTTGCCAACAATACACAGACTGGATCAGAGGACGCCAGTTCCTGGGGAGTGTTAGCGAGCTGTGCCCACTAAAATCTATGTTGAAATCCTAACCGTGTCCCTGCAGACGAGAAGTCCCAGGGACGTGGCTGCTAAGGGAGAGGTGAGCAGTTCAAATCCACCAGCTGCTCTGAGGAAGAAAGGTGGGCAGTCTCCTCCCACAAGGATTTACAGCCTTGGAAGTCCATCCGAGGGTCTCATGAGTCAGGACCAAGCCGGTGGCTGTGGGCAGGTGCAGGTTTATTGCCTGCAGACAGGATCTTGTTTGGAAACAAGAGCTTCCCTCTGAGTCAATGAGGTGTTCCGGAGCAGAGCAGAATGAAACCAAAACCCAAGGCCACTCTGTCTCTGGAGAACAGAGAAATGCCCACAGGGCGTCCAGGGCTGGAAGCTTCCAGGAGGCAGACCACCACGTCTGTCTCCTGTGGAGCGCCAGGTGGACACGAACCACCGACCTTCCAGACAGCAGCCAAGCACATCGTCACTGGTGTACCCAACTCCTGGTTACTAACAGAAACGGAGTTAACAGTGCAGACTCTAAGAATCTGATGAGAAACACAGGTACCTTAGAAAGGTTTTAGCTTGTTCCAGGTGAGGTGTCACCAGCAGAAAGTCGTCAATCAAACGCAGGAGCAGCCTGAAAGGGGAGGGGGGGGAAAGTGAGCCATGTTTGGTTTTTAGCTGTTCCATAATCCCTGTCCCAGAGGCTGGGGGCCTCTGAGCTGTGGTGTTAGAGGAGAGTGCTGATGATGTCATGTGCTGTCAAAAGAGCAAACCGGTCTGGGAGGAGGTACGGAGAACATGATCCCAGAATGCTCCCTGGAGGAGGCGCAGTGAGAGTGCTCCCTGGAGGAGGCGCAGCCAGACTGCTCCCTGGAGGTGCAGCCAGAGTGCTCCCTGGAGGTGCAACCAGAGTGCTCCCTGGAGGAGGCGCAGCCAGAGTGCTCCCTGGAGGGAGCGCAGCCAGAGTGCTCCCTGGAGGAGGTGCAGAGAGAGTGCTCCCTGGAGGAGGCGCAGCCAGAGTGCTCCCTGGAGGAGGAGCAGAGAGAGTGCTCTCTGGAGGCAAAGATGATGAATGAAGCTTCATCTCACATCCTTTGGCCATGTCATCAGGAGGGACCATCCTTGGAAAAAGATATCATGCTGGGAAAGGTGGAGGGTGACAGAAAAGAGAGAAGACCCTCTACAAGACGATGAAATGGCAGTAACAACGTGCTCAACAGATGGCGAGAATGGCTTGATCTGTGGAAGGGTGCAGGGCAGGGCAAGGTTCTGATCTGTGGCTCACAGGTTGTCAGGGGTCCTCATTGACTCACAGCACCTAACGACAAAAGGGGCCTGAATACAGGAAAAAATGCCATATTTGAACTCACAGGGACAAGAACAAAGTGCCACCAAGGTCTTCAAGTGAGCTGAAATTTTAACGGACCCATTCTGCGTTTAATTTCTCACACTTCAGCCCAGGACTGGGGAAAAGACACATGAGCACAGGCAGGGCATCATCTGGACAAGTGACAAGTAGAGACACCTCCACACCAGGCCAGGATAC
>NW_006399875.1:6386455-6399975 GCF_000299155.1 Elephantulus edwardii | reverse complement strand
ACACCTCCACGCCAGGCCCAGGATACTGTCATAGACTTGGGGGAACAGGTGACAAGCTACACACCTCCACGCCAGGCCCAGGATACAGTCAGAGACTCAGGGAACAGGTGACAAGCTACACACTTCCACGCAAGGCCCAGGATACTGCCATAGACTCAGGGGAACAGGTGAGAAGTTACAAACCTCCACGCCAGGCCCAGGATACTGTCATAGACTCAGGGGAACAGGTGACAAGTTACAAACCTCCATGCCAGGCCCAGGATACTGTCATAGACTCGGGGGAACAGGTGACAAGAAGAGATACCTCCATGCCAGGCCCAGGATATAGTCATAGATTAAGGGGAACAGGTGACAAGCAAACATCTCCATGCGAGGCTCAGGATACAGTCATAGACTTAGGGGAACAGGTGACAAGCAGAGACACCTCCACGCCAAGTCCAGGATAGTCACAGACTCAGGGGCCGAGGTGACAAGCTACACACCTCCACGCCAGGCTCAGGATACAGCCATAGACTCAACGAACAGGTGACAAGCTATACACCTCCAGGCCAGGCCCTGGATACAGTCAGACTCAGGGTCATAGACTCAGGGGAGCAATGTTGCCTTTGTCTAATAATTGCTAGTGTAACAGACTGACCAGGCAGAGACTTCATGTCTCCAACTCCAGAGTGGCCGAAATTTTCAGCCAATGACCTCTGGTCTGGCCTGTGGGCCTTATGAAGAGCAGAGAATGGTGAGCAGTGTGCTGGGGGGGTAACAGAGCCCCTCTCCATATGATCAGGTCAGTCCTCTCTCGCAGAATTTATTAAGACCTGGATATTATTCCTTAAGGACCTGAACTAAGCAGACAGACAGGTACTGCAAGTAGAAGCAGACACACAGCAAGGTGTGGGCACCCTGATGGTCACAGCGAGGCCAGACTGAACTGTGTCTCCTGAAAACCCCGGAGGGTGACAATGCGATTCCCCATGTTCTGACAAACCAAGCTGTCCTCGAGAACTACAGAGCCCCCAGATCTGATGTAAGAAGACTAGGGGGCTCCGGGATCCAACAGATGGAGACAAGGGGTTCCCGGACCAGAGAAAAGGGGACTAGGGAACCCTGGGATCTGAGGGAAGGGAACTAGGGGTCCCGGGATCTGAGGGAAGGGTACCAGGGGGTCCTGGGATCAGATGGCTGGGGATTAATAGGTCCCAAGATCTGAAAGGGAACTAGGAGTCCCAGGATCTAAGGGAAGAGGACTACGGGACCCACAATCTGAGGGAAGGAGACAAGGGGTCCCTAGGATCTGATGGAAGGAGAGAAGGGGATCCCGGGATCTGAGGGAAGAGGTGTCTCTCTGTAGTGTGGCTGTCAGCACTGTCTCATGGGGAGATGTGAGCAGCTGGGGTACAACTCTGAAAGGGGGAGCAGAAGAGATAGGGGCTATGGACTTAGGTCTCTGCGCTGGGGAACTCCTCAAGATCAGATGTCAAACACACGTGGAGCTCTCCAAGAACTGCTGGATCTGCAGAGGCTGAAGGTCTTTCCTCCAGAAGGACAGAGAGGACGCCTTCCCTAGAGCTGGTACCTGAATTTGGACTTCTAGCCTCTAACCTGCTCCCTTGGTATCAGCAGTCAGGAGAACAGGAGACAAACTGCAGTGGTAAAGTTTACAGTCGGGGACCTCTCCAAATCACGGAGGAGCAATGATGCAAGTTTGAAGGCCAAGGTGCGCCTGATTCAGCCTCTGGTGTTTTCATTTACTGACTATGCATCTGAGAGTTGGACAGTGAATTAAGCTGACAGAATTGATGCCATTGAGCGATGGGGGTGTTGGAGAACAGCACTGAAGAGCCCAGGGACCCACCACCCAGACAGACAGACAGGTCTTGGAGAAGGTGCAGCCAGAGTGCTCTTTGGAGGCAAGGATTGTGAAACATCATCTCACGTGGGCATGCTGCTAGGAGGGGCTATTCCTTGGAGAGGGACATGAAGCTTGGGAAGGTGGGAGTTCTGTCTCTCAACTATCACAACGCCCTAGTCACGGCCGGAAACCCAGCAGTACCGGTGAGGGGCAGGTCAGTCACTATGACTCAGGAAGAGGGGGTGAGGTACCCATCCTGCTGGATCCCGGGGAGCAGCTTGTTCTCCAGGTCCCCGTAGCAGAAGCTGCACAGTAGAGTGGACAGGATGGAGCCCTGGGGGATACCCTGGCACTGGACATAGTACCTAGAGAGAGAAGACACACCGATTCAGGAAGGGGTGACTATGGCAGGCTTCGTATTTACAGAACACACATGTATGTGTACACACACACACACACACACAGGTATGTGCAAAATATACACATACAGAGGTATGTACATAACATACATGTACGTGTGTACAACAGGCACCTACACATGTGTACACATACAAGTATGTATATAATACACACATGTACACACAGAGACACGCAGGAATGTGTAAAATATACACATGTACACACGTGTGCCCAGGTATGTACAAGATCCACACACGTACACTTACAGGCATGTACACACACACACAGACACACAGGCATGTGTGTGATACATACATGTACACACATGTGCCCAGGTATGTATGTGATCCACATGTGTACACCTGCGAGTGTGTATAGAACACATACATGCACATGCATGCAGACACACAAGCATATGTGTGGTATACACATGTACACACATGTGCCCAGGTATGTATGTGATCCACACAGGTATACATACAAGTGTGTGCATAATACACACATGTACACATGCAGACACCGGTATGTACATGATACACACATGTACACACGCGTGCCCAGGTATGTATGTGACCCGCACAGGTACACATACAAGTGTGTACATAATACACAAATGTACACACACGCAGACACACCGGTATGTACGTGATACACACGTACACACATGTGCCCATGTATGTGTATGATCCACACAGGTACACATACAAGTGTGTACATAATACACACGTGTACACATACAGACACACGGGTATGTACATGATACACACATGTACACACGTGTGCCCGAGTATGTATGTGACCCGCACAGGTACACATACAAGTGTGTACATAATACACAAATGTACACACATGCAGACACACCGGTATGTACGTGATCCACACAGGTACACATACAAGTGTGTACATAATGCACGCATGTACACTTATGCAGACACACAAGTATGTACGTGATACACACATGTACACACCAAAGTGTGTACGCAATACACATATGTACACACAGGTGTATATATGTGATACACACATGTACACACAGACGTGTACATAATATACACATACATGTGCATACTCAGGCATGTAAACAACACACATGTACGTGAGTGCAGGCACAGAGGCATGTCCACACTATACAAATGTGCACACAAGTATGTACATATTACACACATGTACATGTGTGCAGACACACAGGATACACATGTACATGTATGCAGATATGTACACGGTACACACATGTACATACATAATACACACATGCCCGTGCACAGAGACATGTGTGCTATACACATGTACACACAAAGGTATGTACACAATACACACAGGCATGTACACAATACACACAGGTATGTACCTAATATACACATGTACATGAGCGCACACAGGTATGTACACAATACACACACACAGAGGTATGTACACAACTATGAAGGCAAACAGGCACAGAGAGGATCACTAGTCTTTTCTGACTCAGCGACTCAGCAGGGCAGAGCAGAACCTCCTCACAGGGTTTCTGAGGCTCTGATCTTTATGGGAGTACATGGTCTCATTCTTCTCCCTCAGAGTGGTGGGTGGGTTTGAACCACTGACCTACTGGTTAGTGGTTAAGCCCTTCGACACACCTATACCACAAGGATTCCTCCTCAACACTGTTGTTAGCTGGCATCAGAACAGCACAGCGGCTTTTAAATTTTGACTAAATAATCGACCATCTGCTTACACTGAAGGAATGGATATATAGAATAGATACCTAGACCAGGAAAAAAGTGTGTCAGGGATGCATCAATCTATATGTGAAAAAAAGCATCCAGGAGGCTGGACTCTGAGGATTAGAGGAAGATTCATCAACCACCTGCGTTATACAAATGACACACCCTTGATCGAAGAAAGTGATGAGGACCTGAAGTGTCTGCTACAGAAGGTCAAGGACTGCAGTCTTCAGTATGGATTGAACCTCAACATCAAGAAGACAAAGATTCTCACCACTAGACCAATTGGCAGCATCATGATAGATGGACAAAGCCTGAGGTTGTTAACAATTTCAGCTTACCCAGCTCCACAATCAATGCTTTTGGCACCAGCAACAGGAAATTAAAACAAAAATTGTCCCCAGCAACAATATAGCAAAGTTCAACAGAGCAGCAGACAACAAATGCTGACAAGGCTGTGGAGAGACTGGAACTCTTATTCACTACTGGTGGGAATCTAAAATGGTACAACCACTAAGGAAGGCGGTCTGGTGCTTTCTCAGAAAGTTGGAAATACAAATACTGTTTGATCCAGCAACTCCCCTACTGGGAATATACTCCAAAGAAACCAGAGCCACAACTCAAACACACCCATGTTTATAGCTGCATTATTCAAAATAGCAAAGAGATGGAATCAACCCAAGTGTCCATCAATAAACAAATGGATATAAAATCTATAGTGCATCCACACAATGGAAAACTACACAGCACTGAAAAACAATGAAACAGTAAAATATTACACAACATGGGGAAGCTTGAGGACCTTATGCTAAGTGAAGTATCTCAGTCACAGAAGGATAGATACTGTATAACACAGCTGTTAGAAAATAGGACAAACTGGAGGTGGTCTGAGAAGGAAATGGAGACAGAGTGGATGGATAATGAATATTGCATTAAAACAGAAGAGGGGAAGAACTGTCTGAAAGGAATATATGATTACACATTTTATGTGTGAGAATAATCTGGGAGAAGGGGGGCACTGAAGGGTGGGCTGGGACAAAAGGATGGAAGCAGAGGGAGAAAATGTGCAACAATGAATAAATAAAAGGGGGGGGAAGACAAATATGTTTGGGGAAATCTGCTGTCAGAGATCACTCAAAAGTGCTGAAGAGCAATGATGTCAGTCTGTACACTAAGGCATGCCTGATTCAGGCCATGGTCCTTGCAATTACTTGCTATGCATTAGAGCTGGATAATGACTAAGGATGACAGAAGAAAAACTGATGCCTTTGACTTGTGGTGCTGGAGAAGAGTATTGAACATTCCATGAACTGCCAAGAGAACTAGCAGGTTTATCATAGAGATGGAGAAACCAGGCTGCTTCTCGGAGGCAAGGATTTTGAGGCTCCATTTCACATATTTTGGGAGTGTGGTCAGGACAGGCCAGTCCTTGGAGAGGGACATCATTCTCAGAAGGATGGAAGGACAGCGCAGAAGAGGAAGACCATGGGTGAGATGGATTGATACAGAAACTAGGGTAATGAGGGTAGGTATGTCTGAGACCATGAAACTGGCTCAGCATAGAGCAGAGTTCAGAGCTATTGTAGATAGGGTCATTATGAGTCACAGGTGACTCAAGGGCACATAACAACTCAGGAAGTGACAGCTTGTCTTACATGTAACAGCTACTGTGAAACACCCAGACTTTCCCTTGATCTTACAGTGATAAATGAAAAACACCAAAATTATCCAATCAAAGACATATGAAGGATTTGGAGATGCAGCAAGTACCTCTGAAAGCCAGTGAGAGCAAAAAGGAGCCTGAAATAGGAGACAGAAGACACAACTTCAACAACTATTGTTAGGTATCATTGGGTCCAGTCCAACTCACAGACCGTGCAAACAGAAGCAGCCAGCCCCACCCCGGGCCTGCAGCTCCCTCACAACCTCTGCTGAGCTTGAGTCCACTGCCACAGGCACCGACTCGGTCCATCTCATGGAGAGCTGTGCTCACTCTCCACTCTTCCAAGGATGTTGTCCTTGTCCAGGAACTGATCTCTCCTGTTAACAAGCTCCAAGTATGTAAGACAGTCGCATCACCTTTGCTTCTATGCAGCACTCTGGATGCACTTTCTCCAAGACACAGCTGTTTGTTCTTTTGGTGGTCCATGCTATATTGAATACCTTTCTCTAGCATCACAATTCAAAGGCATCAATTCTTGTTCCTAGGTGCCACTGAGTCAAGTCCAACTCACAGGGACCCTGTGAACGAGATCTGAACCCCGTGTCATCCTCACAATCTCTCACATAACTCAAGCCCACTGCAGCAGTAACTGGATCAATCCACCTGGTCAAGGGTCTTTCTCTCCTTCACCAACCCTCCACCGTTCCCAGCATCATGTCCTTCTCCAATAGGCCCTCCTAGCAACATATCCAACGTATGTGAGGTGAAGCCTCATCATTCTCACCTCCAAAGAGCACTCTGGCTGCACCCTCTCCCAGACATATCTGCTTGTTCTCTTGGCCATCCATGGGATGTTCAGTGCTCTTCTCCAACACCACAGCTCAAAGGTGTCGATTCCTTTTCTGTCATCCTTATTCATTGTCCAGCTCTTGGATGCATAGCAAGTGATCGGCAAGACTGTAGCCTGAATCACACATACCTTCGTCCTCAAAACTGGTATCATCACTCCTCAATAATTTGAAGAAGTCTCTAGCTGCAGATTTTCCCACAACAATGCATCTCCTTATTTCCTGACTCTAGTTATTAGGTGCCGTCTAGTACCTACGGCTGTTAATTGTGGATCAAGCAAGATGAAGCTGTTGACATTCAATCTCCTCTCCATCCAGCATGATGCTACCTATCAGTCCAGTGGTAATAATCTTTATTTTCTTGACATTGAGATGCAATCCATACTGAAGGCTGCATTCCTTGATCTTCCACAGGTGCTTCAAGTCCTCCTCACTTTCAGCAAGCACGGTTATGTCATCTGCATAAACGCAGATGACTGATGAGTCTTCCTGCAATCCTGACGCCACACTCCTCTTCAGAGTCCACAGCTTCTTGTATAATTTGCTCAGCATACAGACTGAATAGGTATGGAGAGAGAATACAATGCTGGCACACTCCCTTCTCAATTTAAAACCATTCAGTGTTCCCCTGCTCTGTTCATACAACAGCCTCCTGGTCCAGGTATAGATTCTGCATGAGCACGATTAAATGCTCGGGGACTCCCATTCTTCTCAATGTCAGCCACAACTTATTATAAGCCACACAAACACCTTTGCATAGTCAATAAAGCACAGCCATTCTTTTGATATTCCTTACTCTAAGTCAGGATCCATCTGACATCAGCAATGATAACTGGTGCCATGGCCTCTTCCAAATCCTGCTTGAACTTCTGGAAGTTCCTTATCTATGTACTGTTCAGGCTGTTTTTAATAATCTTCAGCAATTATTTTGCTCTTATGTGATATTAATGATATTGTTTAATAGTTTCCACATTCAGTTGGATCATCTTTCTTGAGAACTGATTGCTTAAACAAGAGACTTCCAGCTCACAGCTGATTGTTAACAAAATCACATCAACCTATCAACCTTGTTAACAAAATGCCCAAACAGGTTACACACAACTTTCAAGTAAATCAAAACCACCTACCCTCCAAAATCCAACTTCTCCAAGCTGAAGTCACGCCATAAGTTAGGGGCACATTGGTCTTTAGACTGACATCATTGCTTCGTAGCATTCTGGAAAGGTCCTGGACAGCAGATTTTCCCACAACCCATCCTGATTTCTTGACTGCTGGTACCTAGAATGTTGATTGTGGATCCAAGAAAATTATTGACACTTTTTATCTTTTCTCAATAGCATGGTATTACCTACTGGTCCAGTGGTGAGGACTTCTGTTTGGTTGGTGTTGAGATCTAATCCATAGTGAAGGCTTTAGTCCTTGATAGTGCTTCAAGTCTTCTTCGCTTTCTGCAAGCAAAGCTGTGGTACCTCCATAAGACAGACTGTTGAATGAGATTTCTCCAACTTCAAGGCTGGAGATAAAGTGGATAAGGAATTGCACAGTCAAGCCAAAGGTAAGTAGTTCAAATCTACCGGCTGCTCTGAGACAGCCAGTAGGGCAATCTCTTTTCACATGATTTACAGCCTCAGAAAACCTGCTGGATGATCAGCTATGCATTGGTTCTGACTTGATAGCACACAATAATTTGTTTTCTGAAGATATTCTTCTGCCAACTGGTAGCTTGTCCTTTCATTTTGTTGGGAAACTCTTTTGATGAACTAAAGTTTTTCCTTTTTTTGCGGGTCACTTTGCCTTGTGCTGTCTACCTTTGTTATTTCAGATCATCCACTGTCCAAATGATGTCCCTGTCCAGGCTCTGACCTCTCCTTTTAACACGCTCCACGTATGTGAGACGAAGTGTCCCTAACACCTGACATTTTCTTCCAAGAACGTCAAGGCTTCCATTTACACCTCTGGGTATTTAATTCACATGGAATGTTTCTGTGTGAAGAGTGAGCGAGGATCTGGATGCACTTCTAAGTTTTTTGTTTGCTTGTTTGTTTGTTTGTTTGGTTTTACACAGATGCCACACTGTGCACCAGTAGGAAGCTGAGCTTCAGTCTCACCCATGACACAAGGCAGAAGAAGTCTGATGACGTGCAGAGATTTCCCCCTAAACAGCCAAGCAGGTTTCCACCTTGGGTGGATCAAAACTGGCTGTGTGCCACATGATCCTTGTGTAATGCACGATCCTTTTCAATCAACCACAGTGCCAAGCAGAGAGTCACTGTCAGGGCTCATCCGAGGCAGGAGACATGGAAAGAAAAGGAAGGGAGGATGGGGGGCTGGAGGGAGGGCGCCTTCAGGCAGGAGAAAGCTCTTTGTGCTGGAGCTCTGTGCACATAAGCGTAGGTGAGTGTCCTCAGTGAAAATCCACCACACACCGCTCTGTGCTCTCTCAACACGCACGTTTCACTGAATAAAGTTCTCAAGATATCCAAGTGCGGTACTGTATGATGGAAACCGTTCCTTTCCACCTGAACTTGAATGGCTCTGGTTTCGGCCTGACATTCCTCCAATTCCCTTTCTCATCTGAAACAAGGTCAAGGTCACATGGCTACCCGGGGTTCCGGAGCCTGCCTGGTCAGCACAGGACCCACGGAAGCAGCAGGCTGTGGGCAGAGTGCCCTGCTGACAGATGGGAGAGCTCCATGAGAGGTGATGGTGTGTGCCCTGATCCAAGGCTGCAGGCGGAGACCAGGCAAAAATGGGACGATAAAGCTCTGAAGGCTAAAAACTGGAAAGAGAACAAGACCATCAACAAGACAGACTGACCCCATGGGAGCAGTCCTGAGCCAGAGCACATCAGAGATGAGAGGAAGATGGAGCAGGGGGCAGGGTTCTACCTGTTGTTCACAGGGTTGCTATGTTTCATGATATTGTTGTTAGACGCCATCAAGTTGAGTACAACTCGTAACAACCCTATGAAGAACAGATCTGAACCTTGTCCTGTGCCATCATCATGATCTCTGACCATCCGAGCTGTATCTAGTGTCAATCCATCTCCTTGGGAATCTCTCTCTCTTTTCACTGACCTCTCTACCTTTCCAAACATGACATTCCTTTCCAAGGAATAGCTAACTTCTCTAACAACATTCCTAAGGTATGAGAGACAAAGCCTCACCATCTTTGTCTCCAAGGAGCAATCTGGCTGCACCTTTTCCAAGATATATCTGTTTATTCTTTGGCAGTCCATGGGATAGTCAGTGCTGTCCTCCAACACCACAATTCAAAGACATCAATTCTTCTTCTGTCTTCCTTATTCACTGTCCAGCTCTCAGATACATAGCAGGTGACTGAAAAGATGATGGTCTGAATCAGGTGCACCTTAGTCCTCAAACTGACATCACTGCTCCTCAGTACCTAAGGTCACCAGCCCTAAGGTCACCAGCACTTCAAGGAACAAAAATGGTTGGGGAGCTCTGGTGGCCTAGTGGTAAGGAGCTGCAACTACAATCCCAGAAGCAAATGGTTCGAATCCACCAGGTGCTCTGCTGGGGAAGGAGGGACAATCTCCTCCTGTACCAGTCAGATCTGATTTGACGGTAGACTCACACAAAAACAATAAAATAAAAAATAAAATAAAAAAGGAACAAAAATGGGACAAAAGCACTTTTTTCATAAGCCAAATTAAATTGATGCCTCTGAGCTGTGATGCTGGAAAAGAGTGTTGAATATATCATGGACTGCCAGGAGAACAAACAGGTTCATCCTAGAGAGGGTGAAGCCTGGCTGCTCCTTGGAGGCAAGGATTCTGGGGCTTCACGTAACATACCATGGGCATGTTGCAAGGAGGGACTGGTCCTTGGAGAACGACATCATGCTTAGAAGGGTGGAGAGGCGGAGAAAGAAAGGGAGACCATCAATGAGATGGACTGACAGTAACTGGGGTAATGAGAGTAGGTGTGTCAGAGACAGTGAAGTTAGCTCAGATAGCGCAGGTTTCAGGGCTGTTGTGAGTTGCAAGTGACTCGATGGCAGATAACAAAACGAACAAAATAAAAATGGTCTTGAGAACAGACACGTTCTTGAGAGGGGCTAATCCCTGGAGAAGGATGGCATGGGTCAGAGAAAAAGAGGAAGACCCCCAGTGAGATGGACTGACAAAATGACTGTAATAGTGGGCTTAGCGAACAGAGATGGTGTGGACGGTCACAACCGGGAAGGGTTCTGTGCTTTTGAACACAGAATCACTATGCGTTGGAACAGATTCAGAGGCCCTCACAACGACAGTCACAGGGCAGGAGGCTCTGGGCAGCACTGATGGTTAAGTGCCCCACCACTGGCTGGAAGGCTGGAGGTTTAACCCATGCAGAGGCTTTGCAGAGGACAATCCTGGGGACGTGCTTCTGAGAACTAAAGGGTGCAGCCCTGTTCCACACACTAGGGTCGATGTGACTCAGAACTGACTTGGCAGCAACCAACAATGCCAAAGCCAGAGGGCACTCAGAAACCAGGTGTTGAAACTCGGCCGAGATTCAGCCCACCAAGTCCCAGGTCTCGGCACAGGTGGGTCTGAAGGTCCCCACTCCCAGTGCTAGCAGACCCCTGGTCTGCAGCACGTCAGCACCCTGTGTTACTGTGTCCTGGTCTGGGTGTGTCCCCAAAGGCTGGGGGGGGGGGTTCACAGAGAGAAGGGGAGCAATGGAAAGTTGGGATCACCGAGAGAGAAGGGAGGCTGTAGTGGTGCCAACAGTTAACATGACTGCTGCTAAAATGAAGGTCGGCGGTTCAAACCCACGCAGTAGCTCCCTGGGAGAAAGGTCTGGTGCTTCCTCCTGTAGAAACCGTGGTCATGTGCTGTCGACTCAGAACCAACCCACAGCTGACCCTCCAGCAGGCTTTTTCAGAGGCAGTGAACACACAGGAGGAGACTGCCCGTTCTTCTCCTGAGGAGCAGCTGGTGGATTCGAACCCTGTGCCTTTGCAGCTGCAGTGTAGCTCCTTAGGAAACCTACACTTCTAAAGAGTAAAACCTAGGAAAGCGCCTGTAAGGATACAAGAAAAAAACAGCCAACCAATCCCTCAGCCATTGAGTCAGTTCTGTCTCACCACCTTCCAGAGGTTTCCAAAGCTCTACCTAAATTTTTTTCTCTCACAAGGTAGCTGCTGGATTTGAACTCCTGGCTAGCAATCCTACGCATTACAGGTGCACAACACCACCAATCTAACCCTAAAGATTACGGCTTAGGAAACTTTGTAACACATGGGGTTACTGTGAGGCCGAGTGGACTCAAAGGCACCTTACAAGAGCCACCAGGGAGAAAGGAGGTCCTGGTGCTGCTAACAGTCAACGCGTCTAGCGGCTGACTGGACATCCACCCAAAAACACCCTGGAAGAAAGGCCTGGCGATCTGCTTCGGAAACAATCAGCCGTGCACACGAGACGGAGTGCTTTCTTTCCACTCTGACACTCAGAGGTCACCACTCGGGGAGAGTCAGTTTTCAGGAAGCGGAGGGCACAGGAGGGAGGGAGCCGGGCAGGAGGACACTGCAGAGGCCAGCAGAGCCCACTCACCTGCCCTTGATCTTGAAGATGTTGTTGTGCACCAGGTGTAGGAAGACATCAAACAGCCTGCGGGTGGGCTCGTTGAAGGTGATGCTCTGGAGAAGCAGATCAGAGGCAGAGAGCAGGTGAGGGGGCAGGGGCATGGCTTGTGGGGTACAGCAACATGCACGTCCTTCCTGGGGACGACAGCTCTAGGGTGCATCCCAGAGACCTAGGCATAGCCCACATGTACCTCCTGCCTGGGGTTATGGTTCCCGACACAGCCAGGAGGCTGGGGTGCAGCCAGCCGGCAGCAATGCAGCTGTGACGTGACAAAGGTGTCCCTTCTGGGGGGGGGTGTCAGTGTTTTCACTGCACATGAGAGGCTCACTAGACAACAACAAACTGGGAAAGATTCTGGCTGCAGATGGACAGACACACACACACACACACACACACACGAGTCCCCTGTGGTGGACCAAGCTGTCCAGCTGGGCTCAGACTCTGGAAGCCTTTGACTGCCCACATCACACTCCTTGGTACCACCCCACCCCACAGCAGCAGAGCCAGGGGCCTCCGGCTCCCCCTCTCCAGCCCTAAGGGCAGCCAGCAGGTCGTCCAGCATCACCGAGTGGACCACATCACCCTGAAATCCGGAGAGGCAAATAAATGGTGTGTCTGAAAAAAGCCACAGAGCTGGATGCAAGCTGCTGTGCGCTAACAGCCCCCGGGCTTTGGGGAGCTCCACTCGGGACCCACAGACGGGTTCACGCCTGGCGCGTCCACTCCAGTGACCTGTGGCCACATCCAAAAGGTGGGGATAGGCTTTCTTTTGGCCTCAAGATCAAAATCTAGGGAGAACACCTCTCCAACAAATAATGAAGCAGCTGGAAGGCGGAGAATGATGTGGCTTGGCCACAGAGAGAGAAAAAAGGTGGCAAAAGCCAGAGCATGTTTCTAGCCGGGTGGCTGTGGGCGGTGATGCCGGAGCAGTCCTCCAGCAGAGTCAGAGGCTGTGGCAGTCCTTGCTGTCTCCCTCCGCTAGGAAGAGCAAGAGACCCCATCAAATGGGTCAGATGGGGCAGCATTCAAAGGGACACACAGCACCACCACCACCATCATTCACACACATACACACACACACACAGAGGCACCACCACCACACACACTCCCCAGGTGCCACCACCACCAACACACACACCCTGGCACCACTACCATGATCACACACAAACACACCCTGACACCACTACCACCACCACACAGACACACACACATACACACATCAGCATTACCACCACCATCACACGCACACACACCATGGCACCACCACCACACACACACACATCAGCACCACCACCACCATCACACACACATACACCATGGCACCACCACCACCACCACACACACACATCAGCACCACCACCACAGACACACACACGCACACACACACATCAGCACTACCACCACCATCACACGCACACACACCATGGCACCACCACCACCAACACACACATCAGCACCACCACCACCA
>NW_006399875.1:6368168-6386355 GCF_000299155.1 Elephantulus edwardii | reverse complement strand
CACACACACACATCAGCACCACCACCACACAGACACACACACGCACACACACACCAGCACTACCACCACCATCACACGCACACACACCATGGCACCATCACCACCACCACACACACACACATCAGCACTATCACTACCATCAACACACACACACAGGCACCACTACCACCATCACTCACACACACCATGGCACCACCAACACACACACACACCCCATGGCACCATCACCACCACCACACACACTCCCCAGGTGCCACCACCACCACCAAACACACACCCTGGCACCATCACCACGATCACACACACACCCCCTGGCATCACGCCCCCCACCACACAGACACACACACCCCCAGGAGGCCTGCTCCATTCGCCACCCAACACACTCAGTACTCGGGAGACCTGCTCAATGACCACGGCATTCCTCAGCGAGCTCTTCTCCTGCAAGTGTTTCACGAACTGCTTCATGGAGGACTGAAGGTCCACGAAGGTGGAGACCTGCAGGCAGGCAGAGGAGGGAGGATGAAAGCCAGGATGGCAAAGGACCCAGGGGCTGCACTCAGCACATGCTGGTAAGATCTAAAGGCAAGGAGCCGATACTGCACCCCAGCATCCACTGCAGCACCAGTCACAGAAGAAATGGGGCAAACAGCTGCACGTCCAGGAGCAGACAAAGTGAAGCAAAACAGGACCCAAACACGCAATGGAACATTGTTACTGTTGGGCTCCGTCAAGTCAGCTCTGACGACAGTGACCCCAACATGCAACCCAACCAATCCCTGCCTGATCCGGTGCCACCCTCCGCCTCTGCTGGGCTCAAGCCCACTGGGGCAGCCAGAGTTGGTCCATCTCACTGAGGGTCCTCCCCGCTTTCTCCGACCCTCTACCCAGCGGGATGTCCCTCACCAGGGGCGGGCCCCCCAACAACATTCCCAGAGGATGTGCCAAGTCTCGGCACCCTTGCTTCTGAGGAGCACTCCGGCTGTACGACTCCAAAAAAAAGACTTGTTTGTTCTTTCAGCGGGCAACAGGTTATTCCTTACGCTTTGCTATCAGGATAACTCACAGGCATCAATTCTTCAGTCTTCATTATTCTCTGCCTGCCTTTTAAACGTATGGGAGGCAAGACCTCAAGCGAGCAGGGCTACACTTCAGCACTTTAAAGAACCCACCCAATGCAACACGTCTTTTCATGTCACAGCTGCTGCTTCCAAGAGAGGCAGCCCAGGCGCCACAGTCCACAGGGAGTTGCTAATCCAGAGGTGGACGACAGAGATTCAAACCCACCAGCAGCTGGCCTGCAGGAGAAAAATGGGCAGACTCCTCCCATATAAGTTCCAGCCTCGAAAAATCCCCTGGAGGGTCAGCCATCAGTCAGCTCAGAATCAACAGCAATGAGACTGAGCGAGCTTTACGGGTGCTGGTTGCAGAGTTAAGGAAAATGAAGTCTTTGACGTCTTCAATCTTTTCTTTATTAATCATGATGTTTAGCTGTTCCAGGTGTGAGGGATTTTGCTTTAGAGAAAGCAGTATGTTCAGGTGTAGTCCATACTGAAGATTATAGTCGTCCCCCCCTCCATTTTTTTACTGTGACTGCAATGAAAGTTTACAAGAAAAGTTGGATTTTCACTCATTCGTGGTTGCACATTTTTCCTTCCTACACCCCCCAGTTCACTTTTTAAAAATTATTCATTATTGCATAATTTCCTCCCTCCATACCTCCCACCCCAGTCCACCTTGCTATAATATGCCCCTCTTACTCTAGACTGTGCTCATACAAATAATGTCCAATCATATATTCCTTTTAAATCGTTCTTTCCTTCATCTGTTCCAATGCAGTGTTCATTAGTGGTGAGCCCCTCTTTTCTTAGTTTCTCCCCAACCCCCATGTCAGTCCTGTTTTTTAACAGTGGTATTCTAAACTTCATCAATAAGAGATTCAAGTTCTTGATCTTCAGCAACAAGGTTGTGTCATGCTCAGACCACAAACACTCCATGGACACACACCCATATTAAAGACACACTCATCCGTTCACACACCCATCCTGAGGACACATCCCTCTCATGGACACACCTACTGGCACATCCATCTCACAGACACGCCCACCCCGCAGGACACACCCACGCCAGGAGCAAAACCATCCATCCACAGACACCCAAGCAGGGTCACACCCACACCATAGCAGGCACCGCCCCACTGGGGGCCTTACGTGTCTTTTGAAGGACCTCCGCACGTGTCCCTGCGCAGTTTTCTGGACCACTGCGTAACGCCTGATGCAGTAGATGTTCTGGGGCTGCATCACGTTGGCGACCACTTCCACCAGCTTGTTGTGAGGGATGCTGTCATAAGCCCCCGTCACGTCCACCTGCAAGAAGGGGATGGCCACTGAGCTCTCAGCCCCTTCCAACATCTCGCATGTCTGTGCTCACGTCCCTGCCGGAGGGGCCAGCCCTCCCAGGACGGATGAACAAGGCTGAGCTGCCCTGGGGTGGCGGGGGTGCTGCTCTGTACACTTGTGTACACATAAACACACTGGCTCGCCCTGCTCTAGAACCAATCAGCACACAGATGGGGTGCCGCAGCCCCACCTCCGCACACTCGCCCCACCTCCGCGCAGCAGCCGTGGCCATAGCACACATGCATGAGGCCATAGCCATCCCGAGACCATGGATGGGGCTGGGACCCCGAGGCAGGCCCTGCACCCACCCCCCACTCCTGAGGGAACCCAGGGATGAAGAACCCCACAGGCAAACTCTGCCCTTAGCTTCTGTTGAATAACCCACGGCTCAATGACACCACAGGCCCCGCCCAGTCCCACACAGGCCGCCACCATCAGACTGTTGTGATGCAGGGGGTTTGTGCTGGCTGATTTTTCAGCCACAGACCACCAGGCCTTTCTTCCTTATGTTAATCTGAACGCTCAGCTGAAGCATGGTCGGCAACACACAAGCCTCCGCTGGCAGCTGGGTGGGGGATGTGCAGGAGGGGTGAGAGCTGGGACTCGAACCCAGGTCTCCATAGGAAAGGGGTGACTCCCTGAGCCACCATTGTCCTCCTGCAGTCAGGAACCCCTGCTGTGTATGGTCAGCTGGGGGATGGAGACTGCTCAGGGCGCCTCCTCAGGGACAGCTGAGCATGCAAAGGCTGGGTCACCCTGAGGGAAGTGTGTGGGGGACTCTGGCCACACTCCGCAGGCAGCTGCCCCACGGAGGCCCCTGGCTGGCCAGGCTGAGTGACCAGGGTGACACTGGTCATCACCAGACATCAGGTCCCCGAGGACTCACCTTAACAAAGTACAGCTTGGGCCGGGGCTGCTTGGCCCGCACCCGCCCAGAGAACGCCCGCCAGGCCTTGTACACATCGTCAATGCCCAGCACCGAGGCCCCCAGCAGCTCTGGCTTCAGCGCCCGCTCGTAGTTAAGCACGCTGAACAGGTTCTTTATCTGCGAGGCGAAGTGCTGGGCCTGGAGCAGCAAGGGCTGAGGGTGAGAACAGAGCCCTCGGAGCCCAGGAGAGAGGACTTGGTCACACGCTCCATGGACCTCCGGGTGGAATGAAGTCCACGGCCCCAAGGCCCTTTCTCCATCCTCCCCACTCGCCCAGCTGACCTGGGAGTTTTCCAGAAGAGCTCAGAACAGCCTCGGAGCTGAGGACCAGCCGTCTAGAACCACCCTGGGCCCATGTGCCCTGAGCTAACATGTTTGGAAATGCACCACCAGGTGCCCTTCTCCTTCACCAGCCCAGGTCCACCAGGGTGCCCGAGGAGGCCACACCTGGTGACCGTCACCTTCACACCAGGGCTGAGTGCAGCCTGCCAGCCCAGCTCACCCTCCTAGTCCCTGCGTCACCACCATTGCCCTTAGATACCACGCGGCACGGAGGATGGCCGGAGCTGCCTGTGCGGTGGTGAGGACCCTCAAGCATGGTGACAGGTGACAGCCAGCTTGACATCACCTGGGTTAACTCTGCCCATCAGAGCCTGGGGCTCCAGGGAGGGGGAAGCATGTGACAGCAGGGATCTAAGCCCCCAGTGAGTGTGCTGTGTGTCAGCAGGGTCACAGGGTAAGAGGTTACAGGACAGGCTGCTGTGGTTCTCACGCTGTGGCCTTCTCTGGACCTGGAGTTCCACCTATACCTCTCTGAGCCTCCTGGAGCTTTGCAGACCTACAGGTGCTAGGGAGGGGGCTGCTTGCCACCCCCCACCCCCTCCTGTACCCCACTCTGTACCACGCCAACCTCGGGTCAGACCACCACCTTTAAAAGGACGACAAAGTGCAGCGCAGTCACCTTCTTCTCCCTGCAGAAGGTTCTGGCCCCCACAACGTAGTCCATGTTGACAATGGGCCGTAGGCCCTGGAGTTTGGGGACGAAGCGGAGCTTGGAGGTGAGCAGAGAGGGCCTGGCCTGCAGCCGGAGCTGCCCCTCCGCCGCTGACACTTCCCGCAGATGCACTTTGCTGACGTGCTGTCTGAAACAGAGCCCAGAGCACGAGGTCAGACGAGCGATGGACTCGCGTGAAGACACACTCAACACCAGGTGACATGCTCACAGGGCCAGTGCAGGCCTGGGAGCTCAGCCCACAGGTCACCCAATACCCAGGGCAAAGCTGGTCACCCTGACAAGGCCACACTGATGCCACCCACCAGACACTGCAAGAGCCAAACCCACATAAAGCCCGGGATACGATGGCTACTCATGGAGACCCTGATGCAGGGATGAAAGACCATCACACACTCAGAGAGATCCCACCACACTCAGGGAGACTCCACTAAAATCCGGGAGACACCACCACACTTGGGGAGACCACATCACACTCGGGGAGACCACACCATACTTGGGGAGACCCCAGTGCAAGGAAAAAAGACCATTACACACTCAGAGAGATCCCACCACACTCAGGGAGACTCCACTAAAATCAGGGAGACCACACCACACTCAGGGAGACCACACCACACTTGGGGAGACCACATCACACTCGGGGAGACCACACCACCCTCAGGGAGACCACACCACCCTTGAGGAGACCAGGCCACACTCGGGGAGACCCACCATACTCGAGGAGAACCCACCACACTCAAAGAGACCCCACCAAACTCGGGGAGACCACACCATACTTGGGGAGACCCCAATGCAAGGATGAAAGACCATCACACACTCAGAGAGAACACACCACACTCAGGGAGACCCCAATCCAGGGATGAAAGACTATCACACACTCAGGGAGACCCCACCACCCTCAGGGAGACCCCACCACAGGGATGACAGGACATCCACAGACACCTCAAGACATTTCCTTCAATAGGCCATAAACATTTAAGATTTGATCATCTATGATATAAATAAACTCCAAAACACATTTGCCTCAAGTCTACTCTAACGACCCCAGGGTTACAGAGCAGAAGAGCTCTACCGGATTTTCCTGCCAAGATCTCACAGGACCCAATCACCAGGCTTCTCCTGCTCGGCACCTCTGGGTAGGTTTGAACAGTCAACCTTCAGGCTAGTTTTTTTTTGCTGAGTATCATCAAGTAAGAGCCAACTCATAGCAGACCCTCCGGCAGATTTTCAAAGGCAACAAATCACATGGAAGGAGATAGACGGCCCTTCTCCCACAGAGTGGCTGGTGGGTTGGAACTGGTGGCTTCGAACTGTGTACCTTTGGGTTGGCAGCACATCTTACCACTAAGCCACCAGAGCTCCCTTTAGGCTCGTCATCAAGCACCATCTGTTGGCACCACCCTAGGAGCAGCCATTCCAACACAAGTTCTCTGTGTCACTTAGAAGAGAACTTGACTGACACAGTGACGAGGCACACAAAACAGGGACAGAAAATGAGAAGTGTGTGGTTGATCCTTTCAACAAAAGTGACTCTGATTCCAGAGCCGGCTGGGTGGAAGCCCGGGGGCCAACTGAAGTGCACCTCCGATTGTACAGGCAAGAAAATGGGTCCCGGCCATGCTCACACACGATGTCTGCCACAACCCCGACCCTCAGGTCATAAACACCTGATTCCAATGCTTTGCAGCTTTCTCCAGACGCTCTTCCGGAAAAACAAAAGCCTGTTCTTCTGATGCATGGTCTCGGTGACGTAGAAGAAAGCTCTGAGCAGCCCCACCACATAGGTGTCCATCAGCCAGAATAGGAACTTGGCCAAGATCTCTTCCCTGAGCCGATGCTCTGAGGCGGGAACGGTATAATCTCCTGAGGAGAGAAAGTGCTGGAACTGATCCCACCTAAGGGCCAGACCCCTGAGAGCCGCCTGTCCATCCTGCAGTCGGTGGCCGCTTGACACGTTCCAACCCCAGCTGTCTGTGTAACCCACACACCCACTTTGCACACACTCTTTCAGAAAGCCACGCATGACTCCAGCAACGACACACTGCCTCTAAGATAAAATAGTGCTGCTGTTTATTTACTGCGTATCATAGTCTGATAACCACGAACACACAAGGGAGCTTTGGTCGTAAAGTCCTAGTGTGTTGCGGTTCAAAGCCACCAGGTCCTCTGAGGGAGAACGACGGGCAGGCGTTCCCCTCCTGTTAAGATGTGTTATGACCCATCACAACCTTCTGAACAACAGATCCCTGTCCTGCCCTGTGCCACCGTCATCATCTCTGACACAACTCAGCCCACTGCTTCAGTCAATCTATCCATCCACCTCCTTGGGGTCTTCCTCTCCTTCACTGACCCTCCACCTTTCCAAGCATGATGTCCTTCTCCAAGGAATAACCTCTCCTAGCTGCATGTCCAAAGAACAAGAGACAAAGCTTCGCCATCTTTGCCTGTAGCTGTGCCTTCTCCAAGACATACTTGTTTGCTCTTTGGCAATCCGTGGGATATTCAGAACATGAGATATTCAGTTCGTGGGATATTTAGTACTCTTCTCCACCAACAGCACAACTCAAAGGCAGTCATCCTTCTGTTATCCCTATCCAGCTCGCAGACGTAGCAAGTAATGGAGAAGACCATGGCCTCAATCAGACACACTTTAGTCTTCAGACTAACATCTCTGCTCTTCAGTATCCCAAACAAAAGGTCATGGATTTTCTAACAGGCTGAAAGAAATATGCTAAGACTCCATGTCTTCAAAGGTGGCAAAATCCCAGACCTGGAAATCTGAGAGTTCCAGCTCTTGAAGATTTCACTGTATTTTCTTAATTTTATCATGTTATTTTTGGATTTTTTTTTCAATGTGGCTACTAGACATTTTATACAATTAACCCCCCTTGGTACCAGCAGTCAGGAAATCAGGAGATGTATTTGCACTGGGAAAATCTACAGTTAGGGACCTAATATTAAGGAGTAATGATGTCAGTTTGAGGACTAAGGTGCATCTGCCTCAGGCCATAGTCTCTCCAATCACTTGCTATGCATCTGACAGCTGGACAATGAATAAAGATGACAGAGAACTGCTATCTTTAAGTCGTGGTGTTGGAAAAATGTACTAAAAATCCCATGTATGGTCAAAAGAACAAACAGGTATGTCTTGGAGAGGGTGCAGCCAGAGTGCTCTTTGGAGGCAAGAATGACGAGGCTTCACCTCACAGACTTTGGACATATTGCTAGGAGGGGCTGTTCCTTGGAGAACATGATGTTGGGAAGGGTGGAGGGTCGGCGAAGGAGAGGAAGGCCCTCGAACAGGTTTATTGACCCAGTGACTGCCGCGATGGGGTCTAATGTGTCAGGAAGTGTGAGGATGGAGCAAGACATGACAGAGCTCAGATCGGTTGTTCATGGGTTCGCTGTGGGTCATGCTCGATTCTATGGCATCTAACAACAAGAGAAGTTTTGGAACTATGATGTTAATAGATGCTGCTGTGTGGAATACAATTCATGGCAAGCCTACAAGAAACAGTTCAAAACTTTGCCCCATCCCGTGCCATCGTCACAATCTCCACCGTGCACAAGCCTGTCACTGCACCACGTCTGTCACAGTCAAGGCTGGGAATAGCGAGAACAGCACGTGAAAAGTTTCAACAAGCAGATGCTGTGCTGGAGGTGCTCACCCTTCCATGTTGTTGTTGGTATGTGCCATCAAGTCGCCAACGACTCATAGCGACCCTAAGTACAACAGCTCTGAAGCCTGCCCTGTCCTGAGCCAGTCTCACTGACTCCGACATACCTACCTCCATGGCCCTAGCTACTGTGTCAATCCATCTCTTCCAAGAGCTTCCTCTCCTGTGCTGTCCCTCCACCCTTCCTAGCATGATGTCCCTCTCCAAGGATCAGTCTCTCCTAGCCATGTGCCCCAAGTATGTGAGACAGAGCTTCAAAATCCTAGCCTCTAAAGAGAAACTTGATTTCACTTTATTCAAGACAGACCTACTTATTTTCTTGGCAGTTTGTGGTATGTTCAAGACTCTTCTCCAGCACCGCAACTCAAAAGGCATCAATTCTTCTTCTGTCATCCTTTGTCATTATCCAGCTCTCTGATGCATAGCAAATAACTGCAAAGACCATGGACTGGATCAGGCGCTCCTTAGTCTCTAGACTGACATTGTTCCTTCTCTGCAAAGGTCCCTGACAGATTTACCTAATGCAATTTGCCCTTTGATTCCCTGACTGCTGGTGCCAAGAGGGCTGATTGAGGAGCCGAGCAAGCTGTAACTGCTAACAACCTCAATCTCTTCTCCATCCAGCTAGTGCTGCCAATTGTCCCTGTGGTGAGAATCTTTTTCTTGACGCTGTCAACAAATTTATTAGAGATCGCTCTGTATTTGAGCCCGAAAAGGTGATCTGACAGAATAAAGAAATTATCCGTTATCATTACCATCATCACACACAAGTAAAATTTCGCTGAAGGCAATTTAAAAGGGGTTGCTGCAGTATCTAGACTGAGAACTGTCAGAAACTTAAAACTGGATTCAGACGAGATCGTGAAATGAGAAATAGCACCGCTGACTTATGGTGGACCTTGGCTGAAGGCAGAGAATGCCAGAAGGATGCTGGCCTATGTTTTACTGACAATGCAAAGGCATTTCGCCATGAGGATCACAATAAATTAAGGAAACACTGAGAAGAATGGAATCTCAGAACTTAATGGTGCTCAGGTGAAACCTTAGACCTAGCCCAAGAAAGTCATTCAAATAAGGGGACACTGCTGGGTTTTAAACTGAAAAAGGTGTGCGACAAGGCTGTGTCCTTTCTCCTACCCAGTCCATCTGTGGCTCAGAAAATCCTCCTAGAAACTGGACTATATGAAGAACAAAATGACAGGATCAGGGACTCAGCAACAACTTTCAATAGGGAGATGACACAACTTTGATTGTCAGAGGACCTGCTGATGAAAATGAAAGGCTTCAGTAGGGACTATAACTCAGCATAAAGGAAAAAAAATCCTCACCACTGTATCAGTAAGTAGCACTCTTATATACTGAAAAAAGACTGCAGTTGTCAAGAATCTGGGTTTACAAGGAGTCCATAATCACCAACCACTGAAGCAGCCGTTGAGACATCAAATGGCCTGTCACGCTGGGCAAATCTGAAGCACTTACTGCAGTAGGGAAGCCTCTTCAAAGTGCCAAAGAGCAAGGAAGTGTGTCTTTGAGGCCTAAAGCGCACCTGACCCAAGTCACAGTACTTTCAACCGGCTCATATGCATGTAAAGGCTGGACAGATAACAAAAAATTGATGATCTGGAATTACGGTACTGGAGAAGAATATATCACGTATTGTCAGAAGAGGACAACCAGAATTCTCCATAGAATCAAGGATGCCAAGACTGTTCCACATCCTTTGGACATGTTCTCAGGAGGAACCAATTCCCAGAGATGAGCATCAGGCTTGGAAAGGTAGAGGACCAGTGAAAAAGAAGACCCTCCGTGAAATGGACCAGCTCGGCGGCTGTAGCGATGTGCGTGCGGCTGGTGCAGAACTGTGCAGTGTTTCCCTGCGAAGGTAGAGACCACAGCTGCAAGACTGTACCACCAAGTGGCCATGAACGTCCTCACCTGAGGTCACCTCCTTGCTCCTCCTCATCTACAGGCGCCTGCTCACCTCTCCTCACCCAAGTACATCTCTCCTCACCTGGGTGCACTTGTTTACCTGTCCTCATACCTAGGGGCACCTACTCACCTGTCCTCACACCTGAGGGCACCTGCTCACCTGTGCTCCTGTCCTCATACCTAGGGGCACCTACTCACCTGTCCTCACACCTGAGGGCACCTGCTCACCTGTGCTCCTGTCCTCATACCTAGGGGCACCTACTCACCTGTCCTCACACCTGAGGGCACCTGCTCACCTGTGCTCCTGTCCTCATACCTAGGGGTACCTGTTCACCTGATCTCACCTATTCACCTGTCCTCACATGCTCACCTGTCCTCAGAACTGGGGGCACCTGCTCACCTGTGCTCCTGTTCTCATACCTGGGGGCACCTGCCCACTTGTGCTCCTGTCCTCATACCTAGGGGCATCTGCTCATCTGTCCTCATACCTGGGGGCACCTGCTTACCTGTCCTCACCTGCTCACCTGTCCTCACACCTGGGACACCTGCTCACCTGTCCTCATACCTGGGGGCACTACTCACCTCTCAGGGGGTGGGGGCACACGTTCACCTCTCCTCACCTGGACGTCTCCGAAGCCACTCACAGTCCTGCACTTTCATCTTCCATGTCAGCTCCTGCAGCGAGAGCTTGGCATACTTGCCCAGCGAGATGAAGGTCTTCACGTTCCTGAAGAAGCGGCTCTTATTGCGGCTGGAGCCCCAGAGGCCGATGGGAACCAGCTGGAGGAGACACGACCGCACGAACACGTACACCTGTGAGGGGGTGCTGTGCTGCTGGAGCAGCTGCATCACTGGCTGCAGGTCGGTGTCCTCCTGGAAGGCGCACGTCACCGCTGGGCCACAGGCCTCCTCGGAGGTCCTAACACCCACCCTGCTGGGTCCACGGGGCGTGGCCGTGGCCAAGTCCCACCTCGGGCAGTGCTTCCTGAGGAGGGTGTCATAGGCGCACCGCGCGTGGTTCCCAAGCAGCTCCTGGAACAGCGGCCGCATGCGCCAATAACGTGGCGGCAGGCGCCTCGGCGGGGTCCTCATCCGGACAGGAGGGGCGCCCAGGAAGATGGTCTCCAGGAGCCTGCAGGCCCCGGTCTGACTGCCCTGCAGGGAGCTGAGGAAGAAGTCACTGGGCAGCTGCTCCTTGTCCCCACGGCTGTAGAGGATTTGCTTGGTCCCCACGTACAACTGCAGACGTGGTAATGGTGGCTGCTTGGATGATGGGCCAGCTGCACGCACCCTGGTCCCCACCGTGGAGGAACCACGAGCTCCAGAAGGTCCACCCTCTGAAGATGTGGTTCCCATGGAGGCCCCCCGGCCCGGCGTCGCCGCGGGGGGATCGCTGTCGCTCTGCTCACGTGCCCGACGCAGGTGGGCCCTGGAAGCAGCATTTTCTCCGGGAGGCTGCGGTACCAACCCTGGCTCCAGGGCCGAGCTGCGCCTAGGCCTTTTGGCCAATGGCTGCGGCTGTCCTCCCACTCGGTCCCGAGGCCGCTTCGCGTCCCCTGGGGTCCCACGCGGGGTCCCGCAGCCCAGGCCCGGCTCGCTGGCGTCCCGCGCGCAGAGCTCGTAGAGCGGCTGTCCGCACACCTGGTAGGCGCAGCTGGGGGCCACCAGCACGTAGAGCGCGCAGCGCGCCAGCAGGTAGGTCAGCACGTCGTCGCCCAGGCGCTGCAGCAGCAGACTCCAGGCGCCACTGCCACGCAGCATGCCCGTGACCGAGTTGGGCGTGTAGCTGCGCACGCACGTGGTGAATGTCATGGGCGGCTCGCCGCTGGCCTCGTCCAGCAGCGCGAAGCCAAAGGCTAGCACGTTCTTGGTGCCGCGCTCGCAGAGACGCTGCAGGACCCTGGCCACCAGCTCCTTGAGGCTAGACAACTGGGGAAGAGAGAGGGGACACCAGAGTCGCGAAGAGCTGCAGGAGTGCCGGGGTCCCCCTGCGCCACCACCCAAGGGAAGCCCGCCCTGCCTGTCCCCAGGCGGCCCACCTGGAGGAAGGAGAGGGGCGAGGGCGGCGGCGGCGCGCCCCAGGGCACGCACACCAGACACTGGGCCACCAGCTCGCGGAAGGCCACGGGGTCCCCGAGCCGCACCAGGCGCCCGCCCTCGGCTCCCAGGCGCCGCGCGAACGTCGCCAGCGGCAGCACCTCGCGGTAGCAGCCACGCAGCAGCGCGCGCACGGCCCGGCATCGGGGTGCGGGCAGCATCTGGGGCCAGGGGCTTGGGGTCGCTCCAAGTGCTCGACGATCCCGCTCCCGCTGCTATGCGGAGGAAGGGGCGGGCCGGGCGAGGGGCGGGGGTCCGGCAGGAGAAACAGGCTGTTTCTAGGCGGGCCTCGGAGATGGGGCGGGGCCGAAAGGAGAGGCGGGGCGGCGGAGCGAGGGTCCTAGAAGAGAAACAGAGGCAGTTTCCCGCGCGCGCCTCGGAACTGGGGCGGGGCCGAGGTGAGGGGCAGTTCCAGGAGGAGAAACAGGAGCTTTCTCGCGCGCACGCACGTGTGCCCCGGAAAAGGGGCGGGGCCCAGGCGCAGGGGCGGAGTCTGAAAGGAGAAAGCGCAATCACGCCGCGGGGTTGGAGTGGACAGTGGGGAGGAGGGCGGGGTCCAGAATGGGAAGGTGGAGTCAAGGGTGAAAGGGAAGACTCCAGGGGAGGGACAAGAGGGCGCTTGCTTAGGGCCATTGTCATTTCAGTCACTTGCTGTGCATCTGAAGGCTGGACAATGAGTAAGGAGGATAGAAAAAGAATTGGTGCCTTTGAGCTGTGGTGTTGGGGAAGAGTACTGAATATTCCATGAATTACCAAAAGGTCTTGGAGAAGGTGCATCTACAGTGCTCCTTGGAGACAAGAGTGGTGAGGCTTTGTCTCTCATACTTTAGGCATGTTATTTGGAGAGGCAATTTCTTGGACAAGGACATCATGCTTGGAAAAGTGAGTGTCCAGTAAAGGAGAGGAAGACCCCAACAAGATTGACACAGTGACTGCAGCAATGGGCTTGATTGTGTCTGGAAGTGTGAGGATGGTAGCGGGTAGAACAGAGTTCAGATCAGGTGCTCAAAGGGTCGCTATGATTAGTACTTGACTCGATGGCACCTAATAGCAACAACAACTGGGCTTGGAGTGTAGGGAGGAGGGTCAGGCAGGGTGGTCCAGGAGGCGGTGGCAGAGCTCCGGAAGAGGTGGGTAAACTCTGGACTGGCCAGGCTGGAGTCTGAGGAAGCGGGTCTTTAAGGCCTCTGTTCCTGCTGGTTGCTCCATCACTACTACGGAGTGTGCAAACAGGAGGGTTTAGAGAGGTGCCTTGAACCCTGTACTTCGCTAGGCTGTCCAGGCTACAGTGTCTATTGGAAAGTGGGCAGTAAGCGACTTCAAGGCCACACTGCCTGGTTCAGACACAGCATTTGGGGGAAGGTCTTGGTCAGTAAGGTTACCTAAAGGTGAGAAAGGCACAGGCAGGGGTCCTTGGGGGACTGTGGTGCTCTGTGCCTGCTGGGGAAGAGGCCCTTCTGGCTTTTTCTGATTGCATTTTCTGATGAGTTCATGTGAGAGCAATGGTATCACTTTAGAGACTAAGGTGTGCCTGATGCAAGCCAACATATTTTCTGTTGTTTCCTATCCATCTGAAAGTTGGACAGTAAATTAGGAAGGCCTTCAACAAGATGGATTGACACAGGGATTGTAACCATGGGCTCAAACATATCACAGATGGTGATGATGGTGCTCAAAAGGGAAAGTGTCAGAGCTGTTGTTCAAAGGGTCGCTATGAGTCATAGTCCCCTGGACAGCAACCAACAACAGTATAACATGCATGAGCAGGGCACACGGAGAAGAAGCTCGTCATGGTTCCCCAGCACCTGGGGTGGAAAGACCTAGAAAGCATAGCAGGTGGCATCTGGGAGCCTGTGGGTGCTTCCACAATGTTCTCTCCCCTACAGGAGGGAGTGCAAATCCTGATCTTAACAGGATTCAGTACTTGCCCAGAAGACTGTCTCCTTGAATCCTAGTCTACCCTGCCTCCTGCCTTGACCACTGCCATGTGTCCCCAAAATACAAGTGTGCAGTGAAATCATGTAGAAGCTCTGTAGTGATCCCCCATAAACCAAACAGTCATAGGAGGATTAATGGTGGAATCATTACAATCACAATGATGCCATTACAACCCTAATCTCAGGTGAAGGGGGGGAGGGGTTTCTTCTTGGATGTGGCCTAGAACATCTAGTGGGATAAAGGGATGAAAGGGTGGGAGTCAGAGCTGGAAGAGACCTTGAGAACCACCAAGAAATAATCGCCAGGAGTGGGATGCGTCTCTGGACCCTGTTCCTCCGGCTCATGAAGCTTCCTACCACTGGTGGTTGTTAGATCCCATAGATGTTAGGTTGTTTGTTGTTAGGTGCTGTTAGCTGGGTGTTAAGACATAGGTGTCCTTAAGTGTTTCAACGTGGTGTTAGGTTACTTGTTGTTGGGTGCCCTGAGCTGTTAGGTGTTACGTGGTCTAGGTGCCATCGAGTGGACAGCTCTAATGAACAACACATCTTGACACTGGAGAAGGCCAGAAAATGTGGTCATCTCCAGGCCCGGGAAAGCCCACAGATGCTGAAAGAAACCGTACTGTCCCTCCCAAAGAGGGCCTTCCCTTCGGGCCAGCACCCGAAGCTGCACACCTACCCTCCTGAGCTGGGAAAGAGTGCATTTCTACTTGTGCTATCTCTGTTACAGCAGCATTAGAGAACTCGGGTCGTGGTATTTTCTAGTTTCAGGTTCTAGGTTTCTTTCTGAGCTGGAGAAAGGTCCCCAGAAATTTCACACTTAAAGCTCAGTCACAGAGGGCCTGCTATTTTAGTGACCTCCTCCCCAACCTGACTCCAGTTGTGCGGTGGTAGGGTTTGGGGATTTTTATAATTTTGTTCTAATTTTTATTTGAGTGAAGGTTTGCAAAGCAAATTCTCTCCATCCATCCATTCATACACATTTTGTTTATAACATTAAGTACAATACTAATACTATACCTGATTCTCCCCACTTTCTTCCTCTGTGTGACTCTTGTTTCTCTTAACCCTTCTATCCTTTCCCTTTCTGCTTTCAGGGATTTATCATCGGGCAAACACTGCTCTTCTCCTCTTAAAATAAAAATAAGCACAAATATAGTGTGTTTGTGTTGGAACCAACTCATAGCTGATGTTCCAGTGGGTTTTGGGGAGTTATAATTAACCGAAACAGAGATTGCCCACATTTCTCTGTGAAGTTCCTGGTGGATTTGAACTGCCAAAGTTGGCAGTCCAGGTCCCCCATCACAACCAGAGCTCCCTTTCTAACCTTATCTGGCTATGTAAGGAGTGAGTGTCTCTCTGGTGATCACGTTATAGGCCTGTCTATTATTTGGGTGAAAATTTAGCCAGGGGCTTCAGTCTTGTTCCAGTCTGAAAGGTGACTGAAGGCCATTTTGACAAGTGACCCTACCGAATATGCAAATTATCAAACAATAACATTAATATCACGTGCAAGTAAAACATACCCAAAGATCATTACAAAACAGTTGCCACAGTACATTGACGGGGAAATTAAAGAAGTTCAAGTTGGATTTAGAAGAGGCCATCGCACCAAGGGTATCAGTGCTGATGTCAGATGGATCCTTGCCGAAAGCAGAGTATTTCAGAAAAATGTCTATTTGGAAGGGAGCTCTGGTGGCGTAGGGGTAAGAAGCTGCACTGCAATCCCAGAGGTACATGGTTCAAATCCACCAGATGCTTTGCTGGAGAAGGAGGGACAATCTCCTCCTGTACCAGTCAGATCCTATTTGATGGTACACACACAAAAAATAATAAAAGAAAAAAGAATGTCTATTTGTACTTTTTGACTATGCAAAGGCGTTTGACTGTGTGGATCATAACAAATTATAGCTAATATTGAGAAGAATGGGAATATCAGAATACCTTACTTACTTATGTGGAACCTTTACCTAGACCAAGAGGCTGTTGTGCAAACAGAATAAAGGAATACTAGAAGGATGAGGATGTGCATTGGAGGGGGTTGTTAATCATGGGGTTGTACAATTTGATGGGTGGGGGGTGAAGGAATTTGAAAGAATTTGTTCTTTAAAACAACGTATTTGAATTTAGTAAATTAATAAGTAGAAAATGAAAAAAGAAAAGTGGGTGTCAGGGTTGTATCTTCTCTCCATACCTATTCAATCTATATGCTGAGCAAATTATTTAAGCAGCTGGACTCTGTGAAGAGGAATGTGGCATCAGGATTGGCGGAAGACTCATCAATAACCTGTATTATGCAGATGGCTTAACCTTGCTTGTTGAAAGTGAAGAGGACTTGAAGCACTTGCTGTAGAAGGTTAAGGAATGTAGCCTTCAGTATGAATTTCGCGTCAACATCAAGAACACAAAAATTCTCACCTTTGTCCCTGGCTCCGCCTGAAGGCGGGACTTCCTCTGGTTCCCAGAATGGGGAGGAGCATTACAAGCCCCTAGGCAGAGGTAGAGAAAGGCGGTGGACTCATTCGGGCCTGGGAGTACTTCCAGGGTGTCTCATCCTAGCAGACGTGCTGCGCACTCCTGGATGCAGAGTGGAAGGGGGACAGACAGGTTCCCTGTGCTGAATGCCTGCGCTTAGCAAACATCCAGCTTAAATGAAAATGGTACTCTTTAGAAGACCTGAAACAAGAAGCAAGTCTAAATAAATCTCACGTGGCTGAGCTAGAAATTCCAAATTGACTGGACAGGCACCAAAAGAAGTAATATTGTAACAATATTTGAGAGTGATAGTGAAGACCTTGGCAGTACTGATAAAGAGTTTGTACAGACAATAGTGAAAGTGATGGTAATAGTCAAGTTGATAATAACAAGAGACTTGACAGCAATAAAAAGCCAGAAAATGAAGGTGAACTTGAATGAATTAAAGTTAAAAGTGAGGCAGACAAGCATCTTGTTAACACCAGCAGCACTGTAACATATGAAGAGGAAAAGAATGAGAGCAAACTGGAGAGTATTGATTTACCAGATGATGAAAGGTGCCTACGTCAGGAGAATGAGGTCAGCAAAAACACTGGACAGATAATAGGGGAGGACATGTTGTTGTTGTTGTTGTTGTTATGTGGCGTCGAGTTGCCTGCGACTCATAGCGACCCTATGTACAACAGCCCTAAACTCCGCTCTCTCCTGTGCCAATTGCACTGTCTCTGACACTCCCATCCCAATTATCCCAGTCACTGAATCAATCCACCTCAAAGAGGGCCTTCCTCTCCTGCGCCGTCCCTCCACCCTCCCAAGCATGATGTCCCTCTCTAAGGACCGGTCTTTCCTCACAACATGTCCAAAGTAAGTTAGACGGAGCCTCAGGATCTTTGCCTCCAAGGAGCCACCCAGTTTAACCCTTTCCAGGACAAATCTGTTTGTTTTCCTAGCAGTCCATGGTATTCTCAATACTCTTCTCCAGCACCACAGCTCAAAGGCATCAATTCTCCTTCTATCCTCCTTGGTCATTGTCCAACTCTCTGATGCATAACAAGTGATTGCGAAGACCATGGCCTGTATCAGACGCACCTTAGTCTCCAGAGAGACACCACTGCTCTTCAGCACTTTGGAGAGGTCCCTAACAGCAGACTTTCCCATGGCAATGTGCCTTTTAATTTCCTGGCTGCTGGTGCCAAGATTGTTGACTATGGAGCCAAGCAAACTAAAGCTGTGTACAACCTCAATCTCTTCACCATCCATCCTGATGCTGCCAATTGGTCCAGTTATTAAGCGAGGAAAAGGGGGAAAGGGCATCTTTAGTGATGTACGCTAGTGATGCGAGTGATGACAGTGATATAACAATCTGAAGAGTAGATGCCAAACGTCCTTGAAGAGTGATTGAAGATCACTGTTCTTTACTGGAAATGGAAGAGAAAGATGCTGAAAACACCTTCACTGCACAAAAGCAGGACAAACTCCAGAAGCTCCAAGAACTCGCCAAGCAGCGATCTCGTCAGAGACGCAGCAGTGCTAGAGATTCTGAGGACCCTGAAAAGGAATCCTGCCCAAGTTATGATGAAGATGAGGAGAAGGAGGAGGAAGAAGAGACTTCTAAAAATAATGGAGATGGAGATTTCCCTCCCAAGGCTCCACCCCACCCCAGAACACTACCCTCTTGGAAAAGTAAAAGAAAAGATTCTTTCATTGTTTTACAAACCCTCCCCCAGGTCCACTCC
>NW_006399875.1:6344414-6366243 GCF_000299155.1 Elephantulus edwardii | reverse complement strand
GTGAGATTGGCACAGGACAGAGCAGAGTTTAGGGCTCTTGTTCATAGGGTTGCTATGAGTCACAAGTGACTCAACAGCACATAACAACAACAACAACAACTTTGTTAAGCCTCACCTAGAGAACTTAGTCACTAGAAGTCCTTGGAAAACACAATATAAGGAGTGGTAGAAAATTACTTTGAAGTAGATATTCAAGAGACAAACCCCACAAAGTGTTACTGCCAATCTTGTGGATCGTTTCTCAGCTGTAGATTCTTGGTGTGCTTATCCGGAAAATCGTATGACACAGATGACTTCATGTCATGTGATAAACAGGTGTTTAAAGTTGCTAATATCTGCACTGCTCGTACCAAGATTTATCTTGAGTGGAAACAGTTTAAATTCAAACTCTACCAAGAATGCTGCTCCTTTGCAGAGACAGAAGAAGATGAACAAGTTGAAAAAGCAGTGGAAAGAATTTTCAACCAGTTAAATGAAAATGACTGGGTTAAGGAGAAATATAGTCTACTTGAAAACTTTCTCCTAGAGGCAGACTGTTTTCTTTTTTAGAAAAAAAATTATTTTGTGTGTGTGTGTACCATTAAATTGGATCTGACTGGTACAGGAGGAGTTTGTCCCTCAATCTTCAGCAGAGCATCTGGTGGATTTGAACCACATGCCTCTGGGATTGCAGTGCAGCTTCTTGCCACTAGGCCACCAGAGCTCCCTTAGGCAGCCTACTTTCAAAATGAGGAGTTTGACTGAGAGAGTACATTCCCTTCAGAAGAGGACTTTACAAATTCTTGTAAATGTGATGATCATGACTGTTATTTATTTCATATGGCATGGCATATATTTATATGTTTTATGTATTTTTTATGATAAAATGTCTTGCTTAAAACATATGTTCATTTCTGTTCCCTTGAGAAGGGACAAAATGTATAATAAAACAGGCCCAGAAACAAAGTAAGCAGAAAAGCTTTTATTGGTGCTCTGGGGCAAGATTCTCCACCCCTGGCTGAAGAGAGAGGCAGGATGGGCCAGAAAGTTCTCACTGGCTTTTAAAAGACGCGAGGAAGAAGTTCTCCTGGCAGAGGAACTAGTTGTATAGCTCACTGATTGACTGCAGCTACTGGCGCTGTTGGTGACAGCCAATGACCTTGCTAAGCAGGCAGTCTCTTGGCAGAGGAAGTAGTCGTGGAGCCTGCTGATTGGCTGTGGCAGTTATAAGCGACAGCCTCGCAGGCCTATCACTAGTGTAATAAAATTTTTATCTTATGTTTGTAGTAAAAAAAATAAACAAACAACAAAACTCACCATTGAACTAATAGGCAATATCATGTCGATGGTGAAAAAAATTGAAATTGTCAGCTATTTCATCTTACTTGGATCCCCATTCAATACACTTGTTACCAGCAGCCAGGAGATCAGAGACTGTATTGTTCTAGGAAAATCTTAAGTCAGGGACCTCTCCAAATTATCGAGGAGCGATGGTGTCAGTTTGCAGATTAAGACATGCCTGATTCAGTCTTTTCAATCACTTGCTATAGATCTGAGATCTGAATGACAGAATAATTGATGCTTTTGAACTATGCTGTTGGAGAAGAATACTGAAAGTCCCACAGACTACCAAAAGAACAAACTGATATGTCCAGGAGAAAGTGCAGCCGGAGTGCTTCTTGGAGGCAAAGAAAACAAAGCTTTGTCTCGCATGCTCTGTGTATGTTTCTAGGAGAGGCGATTCCTTAAAGAGAGACATCATCCTTGAAAAGGTGGAGGGTGGGTGAACCGAGGAAGATCCTCAGTGAAATAGATTGATATAGATACTGCAGCAATGGGCATGTCAGAGCTGATGAGGATGGCAGGATAGGACAGGGCTCACGTCTGTCATTCATAGGGTCAGTATGAGTAGTACTCGATGGCACCTAACAGCCATCTGAAGGTAATTGTTGTCGTGTTCTGTCGAGTCAGAACCAACTCATAGCTGACCCTCCGCAGGTTTTCAGGGCATGTAGATCACACGGTAAGACTGCCCGTCTTGTTCCCTGGAGCAGCTGGTGGATTCAAACCATATACCTTTGGGATGGCAGCACAGCTTTTTACCACTAGACCACCAGAACTCTAAAGGTAGAGGTCAACTAAAAAGACCCTCTCAATTGACACAGTGACCACAACTCCGGATTTAGCAAGATAGTGATGGTCAGGATGGGGCAGGATGGGGCAATGTTTCAGTCTCTTGGACACTGGTGGTGTTGTTATACACAATCTAGTCACAGCCAACTCATAGCTGACCGTCCAGCGGGTTTTTGGAGGCAGTAAATCACACTGGAGAAGATTGCCCATCTTTCTCCCAGGTATTTGAACCATGTATCTTTGCATTCCCCATGGCAATGCGCCTTTTAAGCAGCCAGGAAATTAAAAGGTGCATTGCCATGGGAAAGTCTGCTGTTAGGGACCTCTCCAAAGTACTGAAGAGCAATGGTGTCTCTCTGGAGACTAAGGTGTGTCTGATACAGGCCATGGTCTTCACAATCACTTGTTATGCATCAGAGAGTTGGACAATGGCCAAGGAGGATAGAAGGAGAATTGATGCCTTTGAGCTGTGGTACTGGAGAAGAGTACTGAGAATACCATGGACTGCTAGGAAAACAAACAGATTTGTCCTGGAAAGGGTGAAACTGGGTGGCTCCTTGGAGGCAAGGATTCTGAGGCTCCGTCTAACATACTTTGGACAGGTTTTGAGGAGAGACCAGTCCTTGGAGAGGTACATCATGCTTGGGAGGGTGGAGGGACAGCGCAGGAGGGGAAGGCCTTCTATGAGGTGGATTGATTCAGTGACTGGGGTAATCGGGATGGGAGTGTCAGAGACAGTGTGATTGGCACAGGATAGAGCAGGGTTTAGGGCTGTTGTACATAGAGTCGCTATGAGTCGCAAGCGACTCGACGGCACATAACAACAACAACAACAACATCTTTGCATTGGCAGCAGAGTGCCTTATCAGTAAGCCACCAGAGTTCCCTAGATAGGGTCACTGGGAGTCAGCTGTGACCAGACGGCACCTAACAATGCAGTGAGTGTCTCCTCCTCTAGACACACAGGATGTGCAGTTTGATGAAGAAACGGGGGAAACTCTGGGTCTCAGGAGGCCTTTAAGGAGATGATGTGTGTACAGGCTTCAGTCAACACCCCCAGGCAGAGCAAATGCCACCTTTTGAAACATTAAGCAAGTAGGAGGAAATTGCATTTATCCTGGGCGTAGCATTTAGACAGCCTCCACTCCCCTGACACTGGGGTTTTTCATATTTATTGCCCTCGCTGGTGATCAACTGCAGATTGTCTCAGCCTCCCCAGGATCAGAGGTGGCTGTTTCAGAAATCCCACTTAGTGAGCTCTGTGAAAGTTCTTTGTCAAGGCCATGTTTGCCAACTGCTCGTTTCTGCCGCCTGAGGATTTGGCACTGTTTGAGAAGCTATGTTTTGTCTCCAAAGAAGCTACTCCTGAGATCACACAGAGACTCTTCCACAGTGAGACTAAAAACAGGACAGTATCAGAAAACTTCACTCCTTTTTAAAATCCTAAAAGGAGTCAGAAAGGTATACTGTGTTATTTGCGAGAAAGCCTTCCCTAACTGCGAATGGAAATGGTTGATACCCAGGATGCTGTTGGTGAGCCCTCAAGTCAGCTCCCTGTGAACAATATAACAAAGCCCAGCCCAGTGCTATGGACACGATCATTGCTGTATTTGAACCCAGTGTTGCAGTCAGTGTGTCAATCTATCCTGTTGAGGGTAGTTTTTTAATGACCTTGTTTAAAATCAGGAAAGGTGTGCATCAGGGTTGTATCCTCTCTCCATACTTATTCAACCTTGCTTGCAGAAAGTGGAGGATTCAAAATGCTTGCTGCAGAATATCAAAGACCATGACCTTCAGTATGGGTGACACCTCAACATCAAGAAGACAAAAATCCTCACCACTGAAACGATAGGCATCATCATGAGATATGGAGAAAAAAAACTGAAGTTGTCAGCAATTTGTTTTACTTGGATCCACAATCAACACCCATGGTACCAGCAGTCAGGAACTCAGAAGATGTGCTTGATATCAACTGTAAGGGATCTCTTTAAAGTGCAAAAAAAGCAAGGATGCCAGTTTACTAAGAAACGATAAATGGTAAGGAAGTTGAGTTTGTTAATGGCTTTAGTTTGCTCGGCTCCATGGTCAATACTCTTGGTGCAAGCAGCTAGTAAATCAAGAAATGAATTGCATTGAGAAAGTCTGTTGTCAGGGACAGCTCCAAAGTACTGAACAGCAATGATGTCAGTCTGGAGACTAAGGTGCACCTGACCTAGCTCATAGTATTTGTAATGCTTGCTGTGCTTCAGAATGCAGGGCAATGACTAGGGATGACAGAAAGAGAATGGATGCCTTTGAGCTGTGGTGCTGGAGAAGAGTACTGAGTATACCATTGCCTGCTAGGAGAACAAACAGGTTCATCCTGGAGAGGGTGAAACTAGGCTGCTCCTTGAGGCAAGGATTCTGAGGCTTCATCTGATGTGCTTTGGGTGTGTTGTAAGGAGGGACCAGTTCTTGGAGAGGGACATCATGCTTGGAAGAGTGGAGGGACAACAAAAGAAAGAAAGACCCTCGATGAAGTGCATTGATTCAGTGACTGGGGTAATGAGGGTAGGTGTGTCAGAGACAATAAGATTGGCACAGGATGGAGCAGGTTTCAGGGCTGTTGTACACAGAGTCACTATGAGTCTCAAGTGACTCGACGGCACATAACAACAGCAACAACATGCATGATCCTAGCCATGGTATTTTGAATTTCTTCCTATGCATCTGAGAGTTGGACAATGAATAGGGATGACAGAAGGATCACTGCTTTTGAACTGTGGTGTTTGCAAAGCTTACTAAACACCCCGTGGACTGTCAAAAGAACAAACAAGTCTGTCTGAGAAGTGAAGCCAGGAGGCAAGGACGGTGAAAGATAGTCTCACATCTTTTGTGCGTGTTCTCGGGAGGGACCAGTCCTTGGAAAGAGACATTATGGTGGCAAGGGTCAGAGAAAGAGAGAAAGACCCTCAATAAAATGGACTGGCAGAGTAACAATGGGCTCAAACGTATTCTATCGAGATAGTAAGGATGGCACAGGGTGAGGCCAGGTTCAGACCTGGTGTTCACTGTGGCCCTGTGAGTTGTGGTTGACACCATGGCATCTAAGAACAGTCCGCCAGTGACTCTGAGGAGGAAAGATGGACAAACTCCTGTGCGATTTACAGCCTTGGAAACCCATTAGAGGGTCAGCTATGAGTCAGCTCTGCCTTAGTGACATTGAGAGAGACTTTGTTTACAAAGTATCACAGTTTCTAGTGCTTCAGTAACAGAAATGCCATCAATGGGTGGCTTTTCACAAGTGCAACATTAGCTGTTCACAGTTCACATGACAAGAAGTCCAAGTTCAAGGTGCTGACTCTGGGAACAGGACTTCTCTCTCTGCCGACTCTGGAGAAAAGTTCTCATCTCTTGGAGCTCCTGCTTCTGAACATGTCCATGTGGCTCGGCCCCTCTCTCCCCTTCTCTGCTTTCTTCCTTTACTCGATTAATCTCTTCTCTCTCAAACAACATTGACTTAAACAGTTGTTGTTTTTGTTGATAGGTGCTGTCGAGTTGAGTACAACTCACAGTGACCCTATGAACAAAAGATCTGAACCCTGTTCTATCCTGCGCCATCCTCACACTTTCTGACACGCAAGAGCCCATTGCAGCAGTCACCATGTCAATCCACCATTTCTTCCTCTCCTTCACCAACCCTCCACCCTTCCCAGTATCATGTCTCTCTCCAAGGAATAGCACCTCCTAGAAACATCCCCGAAGTACGTGAGGTGAAGCCTCATCATTCTTGCTTCCAAAGAGCATTCTGGCTGGACCCTCTCCAAGACATATTCGTTGGTACTCCTGGCCACCCATGAGGTGTTCAGTGCTTTTCTTCAACACCACAGCTCAAAAGCATCAATTTCCGCCCCCCCCCGCCCATTATCCCTATTCATTGTCCAACTCTTAGATGCATGCATGGCCAGTCATTGGAAAGACCAGGGCCTGAATCAGACACATCTTAGTCCTCAAACTGACATCACTACTCCTCAATAACTAAAAAACTTCAATACTCCTCAATAACTCTAAGTTCCTGACTGCAGATTTTTCCAGTGCAATGCATCTCCTATTTCCTGACTGCTGGTATCAAGGGTGTTAATTGTGGATCCAAGCAAGATGAAGCTGTTGACAGTTTCAATCTCCTCTCCATCATCATGATGTTGCTTATTAGCCCAGTAGTAAGAATCTTTATTTTCTTGATATTGAAATGCAATCCATACCAAAGGCTGCATTGCCTGATCTTCTGCAACAAGTGCTTCAAGTCCTCCTCATGCTGATTCAATATTAGTTCTGTGGAATTCATTTCCAAATGGGAACATAACACAGACGTGTTGTTCTTGCTGTTAGGTGCTATCGAATTGATTATGACTCCATAGCCACCCTACTTACAACACAACAAAGGGCTCCTGGCCCCGCACTGTCCATGGAGCAGGTGCTCCTTCCTGGTCCTTGGACATCTGTGCCTGAGACCGCTGTTGCAGCCACTGTGTCACCCATCTTGGTGAGAGTTCTTTTTCACTGACCTTCTGCCAACCATGATGTCCTTCACCAAGGACTCCTGATAATACAGCACGCTCTGGGTCAGAACACCTTAGTCCTCAGAGTGATGCCTTTGCTCATTAACATTTTAAAGAGATCTTGTGCAGCAGTCCGATACATTGTTTGATTTCTTGACTGCTGATTCCATGGGTGTCCGTGGTGGATCCAAGGAGAATGAGATCCTAGACAACACTATAGTGCCTTCTCCACTGTGTAACCCGGTTAAATGTCATTGCAAAGCTAATGCTGGTTGCTCTTAAGTCACTGCATAGAAAACATGAGGAGAGTCACACACACTCATATTACTGGCTCATAATGAAATAGAACAACAGATCTCCTTCTAGGTTTTCTTTAATGAGCAGTAGATAGAACTTGTGTTTCTAAACAAGAGGTTCTGCACTTGAGCGAAAGGGTCAAACACTCTGCGCCCCCCCCCCCCCCGCCACCCATGCACTTGTTTGGAAATACAGGTAGACAGAAGCTGGGAGCCAGTTTAGGAAGTACCAAGTATCCTTTATAGAAGCCACAGCTGTACTTTCTTTGGGTAAACTTGTGACAGTGGCCATGGAAGTGGTGCTGTGTGACTTCCTACCTGTGTCCTTAAAGGTCACACAGCTTCCACTGTCCCCATCCAAACACCTGCTTCTGTGGGGTGGCATAATTTGATGGGCGGAGGGAGGGGTGGGTATAGGAAAAGAGAAAGATCCAACAGGGATCTGGAAAGACAGGGCAATGGTGGGCATCTGTTCAGTGTTGATTAATTTTATAAAACAATGAATGGGAATGTTTGTATGAAACACAATGTGACTGAAGGATAGTGTGAAACACAATGTATACAAACTTTGTAAGCAAACCAATAAAAAAGAAATAAAAATGTTTCAAAGTGAACTAGCGGGGTAGGGAGGAAAATGTGCAACAATGACTAAAAATCCAACTCTTCTATAAAATTTTGTTAAAATCACACTATTGTTATTGATTGCCTTCAAGTCAAGCAGGACTCATAGCGACCCCATGAACAAGAGGCCTGAAGCCTCTTTTTTTATCGACATTTATCAAAGTTTATTTATAGAGTTTCTGGAGGCATGCTGTTTAGGAGGTGGATGCCACTCCTGCTTCCAAACCTGTCATGGAATGTTATTGTTGTTATGTGCCACTGAGTCACCTGTGATGTATAGCGACCCTGTGTACAATAGCTCTGGACTCTTCCCTGTCCTGAGTCTGTCTCATTAAACGACACATCAACCCCCATCGCCCAAGTTACTGAACCAATCCATCCCATCCGGGGTCTCCCTCTCCTGCACTGTCTGTCCACCCTTCCGATCACTAAGAAGGGGGCTGGGGGGGGGCGGGGGGAGAAAACACCTGCTTCTGACGTACTGATCCTCCATGAAAGGAGGCTGCCCACCAGCTGCCATGCTGTAAGGAAGCCCCGTCGTCGCGTGGAGAGGCCACAAGGAGGCATCTCAGCCAACAAACCAGCTGAACTCAGCCCTCTCGCGGCCTCCAGGAGGCTCCAGACCCCAGTGCTTGTGTCTTCCCGGCTGGGGTCCCAGACGGCGTGGGGCCTCCCTCGGCCAGCCTTGCTCTGTCCTCTGAACTCCCCACCTCTGTGACACTGCTCATGGTGGTCTCCAGCCCCAGGGTTTTAGTGCGGTTCACTACGCATGAGCTTGTGTCTATCTCCTAGTGGATGGACGAGGTGCCTCAGGCTGGCCCAGCACGGGTGACTTTGCAGTGGTTGTTGTGTACCATCGAGTTGAAACTGACCTGTGGTTGACCCTCCAGCAGATCTCCAGAAGCATTAATGTCAAGGGAGAAGAATGCCCACCCTTCCTCCAAGGGGCAGCTGGCAGATTCAAACCTCGCGCCTTTGGGATTGCAGTGCAGATTCTTACCACAATGCCACCAGAGCGCTCTAGCTGAGATGACTTTAAGAAAGAAAATCTGCATACCCATGTTTATTGCGGCTTTGTTTGTGATAGCAAAGAGTTGGAAACAGCCCAAGTGCTGATCAACAAATGAATGGCTAGAGAAGCTGTGGTGCATTCACACAATGGAATACTACGCTGCACTGAAAAACAGGGAATTCATGAAATATTCTGCAAAATGGATGACCCTGGCGGACATTATGCTAAGTGAAATATCTCAGGCACAAAAGGACAAATATTGCATAGTGCCACTGTTGTAAAATGGGACTGACATCCGGATTGAGGGAAGACAGAGAAGGAGGGGAGGAATGATGTATACTGCATTGAAACATATAATGGAGAGAACTGTTTAAAAGATATATATATATATATAATGGGTATCTTGTCATCACAGAAGTCCAGAACGAAGGCTGCATAGTAGAGTGGACTTGAGGGGAGGGATTTCATAACAGTGGAAGAGTTTTTCTTTTCAAGAAGAGTGAATTGGGGGGAGGGAGTGGATAGAGAGAAAAGTGCAACAATGAATGACTGGAAACCCTAAGTCTCTGTAAACTTTCATTTAAATTAATTAAAAAAAAAAAAAAAAAAAAAAGAAAGAAAGAAAATAAATGTTATACAGTTTATTTCAATCTGAATAAAATGTGAATTTTTTTGTTTAAAAAAAGAACAGAAATCTAATTTTTTCAGAGTTCTGGAGGTTAAACATCCACGTCGTGGCTGGCCATGTCCATTCCTCGTCTTTGCCGGCCCGGGCCTTCCTTGGTCCCTTCGTTTATAAGCCATCCCCACGTGGCATCTGTCTTCCCCCAGGCGTGCCTCGCTGATCTGTTTTGGTCTTTTTCAGACTCAGAAGTGACTACTATGCTGTTGCTGTTGTGAGATCCGATCTGGTCAACTGCTCCTAACCGTGAACAACAGCCGGGCATCCTGACTTCTCCTGCACCAGGCTCGCAACCCCATTGTTGACACTGCACCTGTCCATCTCTTCGAGGGTCTTTCTCTCCTTCTCTCTCCCAACGCTGAAACAGGATCACATGCACAGGGAGCGCACTCACCTCAATCCACTGCCAGCAAGTCCACTTCCACTCACGGCGACCCTCCACTGAACTTCTGAGGCTGGAAGTCTTTGAGGGAGGAGACTTACATGTCATCTTCCTGTGCAGCTGCTGGTGGGTTTGAACTGCTAACCTCGCAGCAGTGCAACACATTATGCACATTCAACACATATTGTGAGGGTCACAATTCAATCTATAGCAGTAAAGAGACAGCAACAAGGGTTTGAGTATCTGTGTGCTTTAAAGTCAGTTTTGTTTTTGTTTTTTTCTATTTGTTCAGTCTCCTTTATTCATTGCCATACTTTTATTATTATTATTATTATTTTAATGAACATTGACAGAGACTTTGGATTTCCATTCATTTATTGTTGCACTTTTCTCCCTGCCCACCCCTCCCCCCAGTTCGCTCTTTTCTTTGAAAAATAAAAGAAACATTTTTTCATTGGTATACAATTGCCCCCGCCCAAGTCAGTTTTGACTCTTGCTGTTGTTGATATGCACTGTCACGTCCACTACAACTCATAGAGACCTTGTGGACAATGGATCTGAACCTTGCCCTGTCCTGAGCCAGCCTCACCATCTCCAACACACTCAACCCCACTGTAACAGTCACTGTGGCGATCCATGCCATCAAGGGTCATCTTTTTCTCTGACCCTTCTCCTTTCCAAGGACTGGCCTGTCCTAACAACATGCCCAAAGTATGTGAGACAGACTCCCACCATCCTGGCGTCAAAAAACCACCCTGGTTTCACTGTCTCCAGCACAGACCTGTATGTTCTCTTGGCAGTCCGTGGGATAGTCAATTCTCTTCTCCAGCACCACAGCTCAAAGGCATCGATTCTTCTTCTGTCATCCTGTGACCCTTTATGACAGAATAAAATGGCCCACAGGGTTTTCAAGGCTGCCTCTGAAAACCCCCTGGAGGGTCTGCTGTGGGTCATTTCTGACTCTACAACACAACAACAATCTTTACGGGAACAGATCATCAAGTATTTTTTTTGTAGGAGCTGCTGGTATGTTTGAGCAGCCAGTCACTTTGTTTTCAACTGAATGCTTAGCTATTCCACCAGGAGTACGCTGTCTTTATTGATATATGACAGTCCTGGCAGCCTAAAGCTTTACGTATTGTGCTGTTAACCATAACGTCAGAAGTTCAAACCCACCAACTGCTATTCAGGAGAAAGATGGGCAATGGGCAGTCTCCTCCCTTAATCATTTACAGCTTCAGATAACAATGGAGTGTTCTCATTTTCAAAGCAATTTTATGACCATTGTTTCTTTAACATTGACCTTCCCTGGGAAATAAGGAAGGTGCTCTGATAGGACAGTGGTTAAGTGTTCAGGTGCTGATCAAAGGTCAGGGGTTCAAACTTGACCACTCCATGGGAAATAGATGAGGCAGTCTGTTTCCATAAAGACAGATAGTATATTGAATTGATGCTTTTTGGCTGTGGTGCTGAAGAAGAGTATTGAATGTACCATGGATTGCTAAGAAAACAAACAGGTTCAATCTGGAGAGGGTTAAACCAGACTTCTCCTTGGAGGCAAGGATTCTGAGGCTTCCTCTGAAATACTCTGGACATGTTGCAAGGAGGGCCGTCATGCTTGGGAGGGTGGAGGGACAGTGAAGGAGATGAAGACCCTCGATGAGATGGATTGATTCTGTGACTGGAGTAGTGGGGGTGGGTGTATTGGAGACGGTGAGATTGGCACAGGACAGAGCAGGGTTTAGGACTATTGTACATCAGGTCGCCATGAATTGCAAACGACTCAACAGCACATAGCAACACAACAGCATACTGCATTGAAACAGATGAGGGAGAGAACTGTTTAAACGGGATATATGATTAGATATTATTGCCATGACAAGAGTCCAGAACAAAGACTGCATAGTGGGGTGGACTTGGAGGGAGGAATTGTATAACAATGAAAGAATTTTGCTTTTCAAAGAGAAGAGCGAACTGGGGGCGGGGGAGAGGTGGGAAGGGAGAAAAGTGCAACAAAGAATGAATGGAAACCCTAAGTCTCTGTAAACTTTCATGAAAATTAATTTAAAAAGAAAAAGATTCATATCTTTAGAGACCAGGACAGTTCTTCTCTGTTCTATTGTTGTTAGGTGCCGTCAAGTTGAGGACAACTCATCACCACTCTGTGAACAACAGATCGGAACGCAGTCCCAGCCGGCCCCGTTATCATCACCCTGGGCTTCCTTGAGCCCACTGCTGTAGCCACCCTGTGAATCCTTCCGTTAAGAGGCCTGCTCTGTTTCCCTGACTCTCCACTCTGTTCTATACATTCACGCTACATCAGAATCTACTAAATGACAAAGAACTTGAGTTTTATTTTGTTTTGGTTTAGGGAATAAGTAGACAAAGGTCACTGTCATGGTGACACATCAGACGCTAGTGACTTCCTGCAAATCCTGGAGTGAATTGTGCAGAGTCGGACAGGAACAACTCGGGTCTGAGGGTAAACTCTCCTCTGGCTTAGTGGTAATGAATTGAGCTGCCGGGGCAAAGGTGGTTGTTGTTGTTATGTGCTGTCAAGTCACCTGTGACTCATAGCAGTCCTCTGTACAACAGCTCTGAAGCCTGCCGTGTCCTGAGCCAGTCTCACTGACTCCAACACACCTACTTCCATTGCCCCAGTGACAGTATCAATCCATCTCATCTGGGGTCTCCCTCTCCTGCGCTGTCCCTCTACCCTTCCAAGCATGATGACCTTCTCCAAGGACTGGTCCCTCTTGGCCATGTGCCCAAAGCATGTGAGACAGAGTTGCACAATTCTAGCCTCCAAGGAAATATTTGGTTTCACCTTCTTCCAGACAGACCTATTTGTTTTCTTGATAGTCCATGGCATGTTCAAGATTCTTCTCCAGCACCACAACTCAAAGACATAGATTCTACCTCTGTCATCCTTAGACATTGTCCAGCTCTCTGATGTATAGCAAGTCATTGTGAAGACCATGGCCTGGATTAGATGCACCTTAGTCTCTAGACTGACATTGTTGCTTCTCAGTACTCTGGAGAGGTCCCTGACAGCAGATTTTCCCAGTGCCATTCATCTTTTGATTTCCTGACTGCTGGTGCCAAGAGTGCTGATTGTGGAGCTGAGCAAGCTGTAATTATTACCAATCTGAATCTCTTCTCCATCTATCATAGTGCTGCCAGTTGCCCCAGTGGTGAGAATCTTTGTTTTCTTGATGTTGAGCTTCAATTCATATTGAAGGCTGCAGTTCTTTTTGGTTTGGTTTTGGTGTCTTAAGACTACAGTTCTTGACCTTCTGCAGCAAGTGCTTCAGGTCCTCCTAAGTTTCAGCAAGTAAGGTTGTGTCATCTGAATAATGTAGGTTGTTGATGCCAAGGTGGTTGTTTTTGTTAAGTGCTGTCGAGTCACAGGCAACTCATAGGGACCCTATGAAGGAGAGTCCTCGACGCTTGGATGCCTTTCATCCTCTCTCCAGGTTCATAGGGTTTCTGGAGGCAAGCTATTATGGAAGTGGAAGCCACTCCTCCTTCCAAGCTGATGCCAAGGTACTAGGCTCAAATCCACCACTAGCTGCTCCATGGGAGAAGGATGGGCAATCAACTCCTGTGTGATTTACTGCCTCTGAAAACCCACTGGAGGGTGAGCTATGGGTCAGCTCTGACTCTCTGGTACACAACAACAACTGGGTGCAGACTGAGTAGTGAGAAAATGTGGCGAGCAGCAAGGACATCGGACTGAGAAGGAAGTGTGCTGGGGAGAGGGGCTCAGGAATCCAGCCTCAGCAGGTGCCACGAAGCTGGGAGGCTGGAGAACTCGGCCGCCTTTGCCTGGCATCTCCCACACCATCCGACCTGCTCAGCAGACTCAGCCTTTAGTCTCTGCTCCTCGGTGCCTTTGCTGCTTTAATCCATCCACACACCAGGTCCTTCCTGCTGTTTACATTCTCCTGCACCTTAAACCACACTGTGAAAACTCATAAAAAGTACTTAAGGCCGAAAAAATCCCTCTAAATGTGGTTATTTAATCCCTGCGCCTCGGCAAACATGATTTAGCCCATTCTACATCTTTGGTGTTTCTGCAGCCTTAAAAGTTGCTTGTTGAAACTTGACAGAAATGGTAAGATAAAATTAGCTGTGGGATGTGTAAAGGTTAGATCTTCCCGCATCATGAAAATCCTAACGTGACCTCACCCCGCCCTCCAAACCACAACCAGGCTCTCTGTGAAACAAGGTCCCTGGCTGTGGGGAGAGAGCTTTTATTTTACACAATTATTGTTGGTTGCTCGTGTTGAGAATATACATGTTGTTGTTGTGGTTGTTATGTGTCGTTGAGTTCCTTGAGACTCATAGCGACCCTATGTACAACAGCCCTAAACCCTGCTCTCTCCTGTGCCAATCACACTGTCTCTGACACACCCATCCCGATTACACCAGTCACTGAATCAATCCACCTCATAGAGGGTCTTCCCCTCCTGCACAGCCCCTCCACCCTCCCAAGCATGATGTCCCTCTCCAAGGACCTGTCCCTCTTTACAACATGTCCAAAGTATGTCAGACGAAGCCCCAGAATCCTTGCCTCCAAGGAGCAGCCTGGTTTAACCCTCTCCGGATGAATCTTTTGTTTTCTTGGCAGTCTATGGTACATTCAATACTCTTCTCCAGCACCACAGCTCAAAGGCATCAATTCTCCTTCTATCCTCCCTAATCATTGTCCGACTCTCTGAGACATAACAAGTGATTACAAAGACCCCACCAACTCAAGTTTCTGCATGAACTGTCTAAAGAACAAATAGATGTGTCATGGAGAAGGTGCAGTCAGTGTGCTCCTGGGAGGCAAGGGTGGGGGAAGTGTTGTCTCACAGTCCTTGGACATGCTGTTAGGAGAGGCTATTACTTGGAAAGGGGCATCATGCTTGGAAAGGTGGAAGGATGAGGAGAGTGGGGAAGACCCCTAGCAAGAGGGATTGACATGGTGACTACAGCAATGAGCTCACATGCATCAAAGATGCTGCGGACGGCACAGGGCAGGCCAGGGTTCAGAAGTGCTGTTCACTGGGTCACTATGAATCACGCTACTCCACAGCCCCAACAGCATGTTCATGTCAGTGACATGACATTAGCAACATTCTTCCAATTGTATTGTCTCTGTCTCTCTCTCCTTCTCCTCTCCATTAACATAAACCCATTACCCACCAAGGTTCTTATCTTTTAAGTTACTATTGTCAAGTTGATGCCATATAATTATCCAGATAGTGGATTATCCAAACAAAGGACTAAGGGTAGTATACAGTTTCATAGTTTAAAAAGCCATTTCTAGATTTCTCTTGAAATTCAATACTGTGAGTGACAGGATAATATCCATATGCATACAAGGAGGACCTGTTAATATCACTTTCATTCAAATTTATGCACCAACAAAAAGGGCCAAAGAGGAAGAAACAGATGATTTCTACCAACTGTTGCTGTCAGAAATTGATCAAACATGTAATAAGATGCATTAATACTAACGGGTGACTGGAATGCTAAAGCTGGGAACCAGGAAGAAGGATCAGTGGTGGGAAAATATGGACTTGGTGACAGAAATGAGGCTGGGGATAGAACGATAGAATTCTGTACAATCAATGATTTATTCACAGCAAATATATTTTATAAGAAACATAAATGCAGGCTATTCACATGGATTTCACCTGATGGGATGCACAGGAATCAGAGTGATTACATCTGGGGAAGGAATCGTTGGAGGAGTTCAATATCAGCAGTAAAACTAGGCCAGGTGGTGATTGTGGAACAGACCATCAACTACTCCTATACAAGCTCAAATTAAAGCTAAAGAAGGTTAAATCATATCCACAGGAATCAAAATTTGATCTTGATTCTATTCCCCCTGAACTTAAAAACCAACTCAGGAATAGGTTTGAGGCCTTGAATATTAATGAACATAGACCAGATGAGCTGTGTGGGAAGATATCAAGAACATTGTTCATAAGGAAAGCAAAAAGTCATTACAAAGAAGAAAGAAGAAAAAAACCAAAATGGATGTCAGAGGAGACTTTGAATATTGTACTGGAGCACCAAGAAGCCAAAACAAAGAGAGGAAATCAAGAAGTTAAGGAGCTGAATAGAAGGTGTCAAAGGGCAGTTGGGAAGACAAGGCAAAGTACTATAATGAAATGTGCAAGGAGCTGGAGTTGGAAAATCAAAAGGGCCAAACTTGCTAAATATTTAAGCTGAAGGAACTAAAGAACAAATTCAAGCTGTGAGTTGCAATGCTTAAGGATGCTATGGGCAGAATATTGAATAATTCAGGAAGCATTAAAAGCAGATGGAAGACACAGTCCCTGTATCAAAAAGAATTGGCTAACACAGAAGAATTTAAAGAAACAACATATGATCAAGAGGCAATGGTGATGAAGGAGGAAGTTCAGGCTGCTCTGAAGGACTTGGCAAAAAATAAAGCCTCAGGAATTGATGGAATACCAATTAACATATTTCAACAAACAGATGATGCCTTGGATGTGCTCATCAAGTGTGCTAAGAAATTTGGAGGACAACTACTTGACCAAATGACAGGAAGAGATCCATATTTATTTCCAGTCCAAAAAAAAGGTGACCCGACAGAGTGTGGCAAGTATCTAACAATGTCACTAATATCCCACACTAGCAAAATCCTGTTGAAGATCATCCAGAAATTATTAGAATTGTACATTTACAGAGAACTACCAGAAATACAAACTGGGTTTAGAAGAGATTGTGGCACTAAGGACATTATTGTCAATGTCAGGTGGATCTTGGCAGAAAGCAGAGAGTACCAAAGGAATGTCTATCTGTGTTTCATTTGACTCTGTGGATCACAATAAATTGTGGCTAACCTTGAGGAAAATGAGAATCCCAGAGCACTTGATTGTGCTTATGCAAAACCTATACTTGGACAAAGAAGCAGTCCTCAGAACAGAGCAAAGAAACACTTCATGGTTCAAAAACAGGAAAGGAGTGGTTCAGGGATGCATCCTGTCTCCATACCTTTTCAATCTATATGCAGGACAGATCATTTGGGAAGCAGGGCTTTATGAGGAGGAGCATGGCATCAGAACTGGAGGTGGACTCATCAACAACCTACGATATGCAGATGACACAACCTTGCTTGTTGAAACTGTGGAAGACCTGAAGTACTTGCTGCAGAAGGTCAAGGACTATAGTCTTCAATATGGATTGAAGCTCAACATCAAGAAGACAAAGATTCTTGCCACTGGATCAATTGGCAGCATCATATTAGAAGAATAAGAGATTGAGGTTGTTAGCAATTACAGCTTGCGCAGCTCTACAATCAACACTCTTAACCCCAATAGTCAGGAAATCAAAAGACCAACTGCATTGTAAAAATCTGTTGTCAGGAATCTCTTCAGAGTGCTGGAAAGCAACAATGCCAGTCTAGAGACTGAGGTGCACCTAATCCAGGTCATGGTCTTTGCAATTACTTGTTATGCTTCAGAGAGTTGGACAATGACAAAGGATGACAGGAGAACAATCAATGCCTTTGAGTTGTGGTTCTGAAGAAGAGTCTTGAACATATCATGGACTGCCAAGAAAACAAATAGGTCTTTCTTGGAAGGGTGCTGAAACCAGGTTTCTTTTTGTAGGCTAGGATTTTGAAATTCTGTCTCACATATTTTGGGAATGTGGCCAGGAGAGATCAGTCCTTGGAGAAGGACATCATGTTTGGAAGGGTGGAGGGACAGTGCAGGAGAGGAGGACCGCAGATGAGATGGATTGATACAGTTACTGGGGCAACGGTGTTTGGTGTGCTATACTTAGTGAGACTGACTCAGGACAGGGCAGGGTACACAGCTGCTGTGTGTAGGGTCGTTAAGGGTTGCAGGTGACTCAATGGTGCATACATAACACAGTGACTTAGTGGCTGTGGCAGTGGGGTCAGGCATGTTGGAGATGGTGAGGTTGGCTCAGGATAGGCCTGGGTTCAGAGACATTGTTCACAGGGTCAAGGTGAGTGAGTCACAATTGACTCAGTGACATATTAACAACCACCACCACCCTTCATCTCTTCCCAGGCCTGAACCTAGAAAAGTTTCCCAAAGGTGTGGCCCATAACAGCTTTTCTCTCATAAGAAAGAAAAGTGGAGGGACATGAGTCAAGAGAGGGGACCTTAGTGTCACTGAGAAAGAAAAGCCAGAAGTGGACGTGGGTCAGTGTCCGAGCCTGTGAAGCTCCTTTACGCAGGGGAAGGCCGAGCCACGTGGAGCTCTCCCAGGAACCTGGACTCACAGCCACTAAAGGACACAAGGACCCTCCTCCAGAAGTGACAGAGAGAGAGAGAGCGCTTGCCCCAAGAGCTGGCACCCTGAATTTGGACTTTGAACCTCCTTAACTGTAAGAGAATAAGATTGTTTACTAAAGCCGTGTTAGTTAGTGAGCGGTGAGGGGCATGCTTCAACCTTCTTTCCCTAAAGAACTGAGCCGGTGGGAGACCACGGGAAGGTCCGTGCTGCCATGGAGGCACGGGGTCGGGGGTGCACAGCACTTTCAGTGACTCTTGAGAACTGGGCTCCATATTACAGCCTCACAGACTCCAGCGGCTGTTAATCTTCAGGATGTCTGACTTGCCGAGAAAGAAGGCGAGGAGACAAACGTGGAGGTGAAAGTTGTTGCTTTTCTGTACCCTGGAGCCCACAACTCACAGCAGCCCTATGAGCTGTGGCCTAACCCTGCCCTGTCCTGAGCCGACCTCACCATCTTTGACACACCTGTCCCCGCTGCCACCATCTCTGTGTCATCTCATCCAGGGTCTTCCTCTTCTGTGCCTTTCCAAACATTATCTCTTCCTCCAAGGACTGGTCCCTCCTGGCAATATGCACAAAGTATGTGAAACAGAGCTTCGAAATCCTAGCCTCCAAGGAGCAAACTGGTTTCACCCTCTCCAAAACAAAACTATTTGTTCTCCTGGCTGCCTGTTGTCTGTTCAGTACTCTTCTCCAGAACCACAACTCAAAGGCTTCGATTCTTCTTGTCATCCTTAGTCATTGTCCAGCTCTCGGATGCACAGCAAGTAATCGCAAAGGCCATGATGGTCTGGGTCAGGGGCACCTTAGTGAAAGTAGAGATAATTTATTAGATAAAGAGTAAGTATGCTCCAGAAAGGAACAGATCCCACTCTGTAAGGACAGGAGCGGAGTGGAGGGGATGCTGGGCTGCTGGGGTCGTGGGCTATTTGGCCAGGCCTCTTCCTCCTGGGGCATGTTGTTGTTGTTGTTATGTGCCCTCGAGTCCCTTGCGACTCATAGCGACCCTATGTACAACAGCCCTAAACTCCGCTCTGTCCTGTGCCAATCTCACTGCCTCTGACACATCCATCCCGATTACCCCAGTCACTGAATCAATCCACCTCATAGAGGGTCTTCCCCTCCTGCGCTGTCCTTCCACTCTGCCCAGCATGATGTCCCTCTCCAAAGACCTGTCTCTCCTTACAACATGTCCAAAGTATGTCAGGCGAAGCCCCAGAATCCTTGCCTCCAAGGAGCAGCCTGGTTTAACCCTCTCTAGGATGAGTTTATTTGTTTTCTTGGCAGTCCATGGTACATTCAGTACTCTTCTCCAGCACCACAGCTCAAAGGCGTCAATTCTCCTTCTATCCTCCCTAGTCATTGTCCAACTCTCTGATGCATAACAAGTGATTGCGAAGACCATAGCCTGTATCAGGCGCACCTTAGTCTTCAGAGAGACACCGTTGCTCTTGAGTACTTTAGAGAGGTCCCTAACTACAGACTTTCCCATCGCAATACGTTTTTTGATTTCCTGGTTACTGGTGCCAAGAGTGTTGACCGTGGAGCCGAGCAAACTGAAGCTGTGAACAATCTCAATCTCTTCACCATCCATCCTGATGCTACCTATGTGGTCCAGTGGTGAGAATTTTTGTCTTCTGGACATTGAGCCTCAGTCCATATTGAAGGCTGCAGTCCTTGACCTTCTGCAGTAAGTGCATGAGGTCCTCCTCAGTTTCAGGGAGCAGGGTTGTGTCATCTGCATAACGCAGATTGTTGATAGATCATCCACCAATCCTAACGCCATGCTTCTCCTCAGAGCCCAGCCTCTCGGATAATCTGCTCTGCAAAACAGGTGGACGGTGGTTGGACCAAGAGGAGGACCTTGTGGGAAGTTCCCACTTCTGTTAGCTGTTAAGGATGCCTTGGGATCCCACCTGCCTGGATACAAACTAGGTTGGCTCGCTTTTGCCTTCTGGTTTACTTTTTCTCTTCTATGGGCTCTGGCTGTGCGCCCTCAGTTTGATGAGGTCCACCGGAAACGGGAAGCCATTGCGGGATTTCCACTTTACCTTCAGCTCTTCTGTGGTTTTGCCCAGATTATTTAACTATTACCCACCCCCTCACACCTTCTCCTTGGGTTTCTATTTCTTTGATTCTTTTTCCTTTTCTGCAGCACGCCACTCCCAGCAAACATCTCAGCAAGTGGGAGGATGTGGCTGCTGAACTGATAAGACAGGAAAAGGAGCTCCTTTTCAAAATCTCCTTACTTGGCTTTTTAGTACAGCTGTAAGAACTTAGACGGGAGCTCCGGTGGCTCAGTGACAAATAACTGCACCACTAACCCAAAGGCCCGGGGTTCGAATCCACCACTTATCTCCGTGGGAGCAAGATGAGTGGTAATGTGATTTGCTGCCTCGGAAAGCGCACTGGGGGGTCAGCTGTGAGTCGATTCCTGCTCAAGAGGACACAGCAAAAGAGAACTAGGGCCGTGTCCTTGGCTTCTGTTGTTATTGTTACGTGGCAGCTGCGTCATTGCGTGATACCTGTGTCATTGCGTGGCACCTGCGTCATTACGAGGCATTGTGCTGTTATGTGGCATCTACCTTTTCTTGGTGTTTGAGACACTGTTTTCCTCCTTATTAAGGCATCATTCGGAAAGAATTAAGACCCATCCTACTGCAGTATAGTAAATGCCAGGTGGCCCGATAGTAAGAAGCTGCCCTGCAATCCCAAAGGCATGCAGTTCGAATCCACCAGCTGCTCCCAGCAAGAAAGCTGCGTAATCTCCTCCCGTGCGACTCACTGCCTCTGAAAACACGACAGAGGGTCAGTTATGCGTCAGTTCCAACTCACTGGCACACAACAACCGCAATATTTGACACTGTTAATGGCAAAGAAATAAAACCCTGTTTTCAAAGCGGGTCACATTCACAGGGAGGAGGAGGGGGAGGGGAGGGGAAGGGGGAGGAAGAAAACTTTAGCAGATATTTGGGGAAACATACTCCACCCACGACAGACGGAGGGGACCACCGCAGTAGAAGCTACTCGTTTACATCACCGTTCTTGGCCCATAGACCTCACAGTTCACCTCAGTGACCCCTCCAGCATCAGGAGCTGAGCCCACAGCGTCATGAAGCTGCCTGCATCTCACGCTCCGAGCATCTTGTGAAATCCTAGTCCACAGCACGTTCTGCAGCTGTGGGACAGGTGTCCTTAGTGGAACTAAAAAGCTGTGGCCACGTGAATTCCCGCATTTCAGCCCTGGCCCGATGGGATGGTTAACATGTGTCTCTACTTTCTGTAACCCTTGGTGGTCTGGCAGTGCCTTTTTCTTCCCATTTTGTGACCTCATCCGAGCAGCCAATCAGTTACAGGAGATGTGTTATGTCATCGTTGTTGTTAGGTAACACCGAGTTGACTGGACTCACAGTGACCCTATGAACAGATCTCAGGCTGGTTCTGTCCTGAGCCATCCTCCTGATGTCCCAGAGGCTCCAGCTCTGGTTACAGTCGCACCCTCTGACCTCCGGTTCTTGGGACAGAAGCCTTAACCCTGCCTGCTGCCTGATGTGGAGATCGCGGGTTTGGGTAAAAGGACAACAGAGGAGACGACCTGGGATGAGATGGACGGACACAGTGAGTGTCAGCGGGGTCAGGTGTGTCGTGGATGGAGATGTCAACTCAGGATAGCTCAAGGTTCAGGAACATTGTTTAGAAGGTCTGTACTGAGTCATAGTCGACTCAACGGCATATAACAACACACACAACCTCCCAACTATGCAAACCATTTCCTTGAAATAAATTTCTCTGTACATATTTATTAGAAGGAGAATTGATGCCTTTGAGCTGCGGTGCTGGAGAAGAGTATTGAATACACCATGGACTGCTAAGAAAATGAACAGATTCATC
>NW_006399875.1:6315972-6344054 GCF_000299155.1 Elephantulus edwardii | reverse complement strand
ATTGTGTTTTATACAATCATTCATATACATTCTAATTCAACTTTTTTAAAGCACAATGCATGTTTAAAATCCAGAAAGATGCCTGAGGGAGTTCTATCTATATAGCCAGGGACCTTGTCATATTATTGAAGAACAATGATATCAGTTAGAAAACTGAGGTATGCTTGATTCAGATCATAACTTTTTTCAATCACTTACTATGCATCTGAGGGCAGGACAGTGGATAAGTGTGAGAGAAGAATTGATGTCTTTGAACTGTGGAACTGGATAGGAGCACTGAACATCCCATGAACTTCCAAAAGAACAAAGAAAAGGTACAGCCAGACGATAAAACTTCAGCTCACATACTTTGGGCGTGTTGCTAGGAGAGGCTATTCCCTGGAGAGGGACATGATGCTAGGAAAGGCAGAGGGTTGGAGAAGGAGAGGAAGACCCTCCACCAGGTGGATTGCAAGGTGACTGCAGCAATGGGCTTGAGCGTGTCAGAGACTGTTAGGATGGCGCACCCAACCACACACCTGGAAACTGCACCTTGAGGAAGGAAGCCTGCTGAGTGCCGACCTCGAGTACCAAGTGTGGATGTCAGACAGCGCTCTGGGAGAGACATGATCGAGCCTGGTCAGACCCTGGACCCTCCCACGCTCCTTTCCCCTGGCCTCCTCCTCCGACTGTCTTTAAAGGCCTTGATGCCCAGATGTCAGAACACGACCTTGAAGGCGTCACTCCATCATTTTCTCTCACTTTACCTCTATCTGCATAAAGCCCACTAAGAGAGCCAGCCCTTGTCTCAGTCACCTCACAATGAGGGCACCTACACGCCGTTCTTTCTCCATTTATGACAGACGTGGGTGCCAGCAGCCCACCGACACGTGCACAGTCCCACGCGCTCATGACACAGGAGCACTAACACACATGTGCACTCATACATACGTGTATATTTGTACATACACCCAACATGGGCCATCACGCTTGAGAAGATAGAGGGGCGGCGAAGGAGGACCCTGAACCAGGTGGTTGACACAGTGACTGCAGCAGTGACCTTGAGAGTGTCAGCGATTGTGAGGATGGCACAGGACAGGACGGCGTCAGATCTCAGAGGGTCACTCGGAGTCGGATTCGACAGCAGCTCCCACCCACCCAGTATGTACACACGTGTACGTACACCCATGTGCTCTGACGTACACGTAGCCACTCACGCACACAGGTGCCCTCACATGCAGGTGCTCACCCCACATGCATGACTCCCCCCCCAAGGCACACGTGAGCCATTTTCACGGAGCACATTACTGAACGTGCTTCCTGAGTCCTGGCAGACATCTCCTGTCTAAAGAGATACTTCCCTGTGTCCTCTCTCACACTGTCCAACCTATGATGTTTCTTAAACAGAAGTCTAACCTGGCCGGTCATGACTGCACGGGGGAGCCTGTGAAAGCCGGAACTGAGGTTAACGCCTGTCTGGGAAGGAAGTGTGAACGGTTCGGGTGTTTGAGGGTGACAGAAAATCAAGGGGGCTGCAGTGTTAAAGGCAGAAAATGTCATAACCTTCAGAAGGCATGTGCTGCATCCAGGCTTCCCATGGTCCCCTGGCTCCCGACCTCCCCCCAGGCTCCCCCACGTGCTGGCACAGGAGCTGAGCCCTGAGAGGTCGCACAGGGTGTGGTCAGCTGGGGCCTTCTTTGGCAAGTTTAGGAAAGCACCCGATCTGGACAGTTACAAACACCTGGGTTTAAACGCTTGGGCCTGTGCCTTCAAGTTTCCTCCTTTTAAAGCATCATGTGTTAATGCTGGATCACAGGTATGTGAAGTATTTTCCACGTTAGACTAGATGAAGAAAAACATTATGGCCAGAGAAATTTATTTTCAAATAGAAACATACAATACAATAAGCTTTAAAATCATTGAAATTTTCAACAAAAGAGAAAAAAGCGATTTGATCCCAGAGAGTCCATACAGAATGGGTTTCTGTGGGCATTCAGTGTTCACGTGGGGGAGGTGCAGGTGAGAAAAATCAACAGCCTGAAATGCTGGTCCCTGCTGCTCCCAACCTTGGGGACCCCTGGCGGGCACGCTCCTGGCTTGGGTGCTGGCAGGTGGTGGGCAGGGTGCCGCAGGCGAGCCCCGCCCCACACAGGATGGCCAGCAGACAGCGTGGACGGAGCCGCTGTGCCACCAATGCCAGCCAGCAGCTTGGAGCAGGCCCACGGCAAGGCGTCCAGGCGGGGACACAGGCAGTTCCTTCCAAAGGCAACACAAGGGTGCGAGAGCTGTGAGGGACGTCAAGAGAAGTTTTGGCAACAAAGAAGGTGGAATGTCCAGGAGACTCCATCAAAAGCTTCCAATACTCAGTGTCCGGACAATCAAAACTGTTCTTTGACAGAGATCGACCTTGTGCAGGGCAGCCCCGGGTCCCGGGCGGCATCTGTCCCCCAGGCCTGTGGAGCTCGGTCAGGTGGCTCTGAGCGGGGTGTGGGTCCCGTGGGTTAGTCTGGGTGAGACTTCCAGGTGGGCTTCTCTTCGTAAGACTCCCCAAACTCATTCACCCTGCTTTTATCCACGGGATAAAGCCTGCAATGACACAGCTTGGTTAGTCCTGCACCCCACACACGGTAATAATTAACAAACCAGATTTATGTCCCATCTGGTGGTCTGCAAGTAGCTGAGGGGTGTCTGGGGAGTGTATCTCTTGCTACCTGCTGATGTTTTCTTGGGAAAGGCCAGGCTAACCCCCACCTCTCCAGGGCACAAGACCCTGGCCACGAAGAGGGGTAGCAGACACTACCGGGGGGCAGTGTGAGGTGTGGAGAATCCTCCCACAGGGTGTTGCAGAAAATGGTGCAGAGACAAGATGAACACAAACAGCTGGTGCTTCCGGAGAGCGTCTATGTCCGAAGAAGCACTTCAAGCACTTTGCAAACTGGACTTCACTAACCTCAGAGGCTCGTGAGGAGTCTGTGGCACTGCCCAAGCGGTAGAGTCCCAGCAGACAGGCTAGGGACCTCTGCAGAGGGACAGACCCACTGCGAGATTTTCTGTACGGATGGCACTGCCACTCCCTGACAGGGAGCGACCTGACCTTCCTTCCTGCAGATGCCAGGCTCACAGCCACTTCACCTGGGATAACGACATAGATGAGGGTGCCCAGCACTGAGCAGGGACCACGGCTGAGTAGAGAGTGAGGTCTGCCCTCATACCACAATGGTACTTTCCTAACTCCATGCCTTGGCCTGTAGATTTGGGGGATGGACTGACGGGAGCCACATGTCCTGGAGCCCTGGAGGGGATGGGCTGAGGGGGTGACGCACCCCAGAGAGGAGTGGGAGGTCCCAGAGCTCCTGGAGCACACAGCCTGCAAACAGGACAGGCAGCCGGAGGAACATAGATGGCTGCAAAAAGCGAGGCCTCCAGGAGGGGGCCTGTGAAGTGACCTCTGGAAGCCCTATCTGTAAGGAGATGGGCACCACAGTGAACCAGTCCTCTGGTAAACACCAGCACACGTCTCCCACTGGAGAGTGGGCAGTGACTCTGGAGAGGAGGTACACACCACTCATGCCAAACGACCACTCACTGGATCCTCGGAAAACCAGCCTGAGACTGGCGGGCACTGCCTTGTCCACCTCCCTAAACACTGTTTACTGTGAGCACGGATGCCACTCGCCGTGGCCAGGAAGCCAAGGCAAACAGAAAGAAAGCCGCCTGGCGCGCGAGTGACACAAAGAGCTGGCACTCTTGCTGCGTCACCTCATCAGCGGACGGCAGCTTGGACAATGCACGGAAGCCGACACTCACGTGGGCCCTCTTCCCAGATGGACAGACAAGTGCAGCACAGAGCGGGGCGGACGTGAGACTCACCACCTCTGGTACAGGTACACCAGAAAGACCACGTCGTCCCGGAAGCAGGCCAGCCGGTGCGAGGTGGGCATGGTGATGATGAAGGCGAAGACGTCATCAATGAAGGTGTTGAAAGCCTGTGAAGCCAGAACGTGGGCATTATGTGTCACCGAGCAGGCCCACAGTGTGGCTGCACTCACATGCGTCTCTGCAACTTGCTGTTGTGTGCCGTCAAGTCAGAACCGACTCGTGGCTGACCCGCCAGGGGCTTCCCAGAGGCCGCCATGTCACACCAGAGGAGACGCCCTTCCTTCTCCCTCAGAGCACGTGAAGGGCAGCTGAGAAATGCCTTCAGAGCAAATAGACTGTCCTTGATATGCAAAGCACAAATGAGTGCTCATGGGAACAGAAAGGCCGGGCCAGTCACAAGGAGGAACAACTGGGACTGAGTGAGGAAGGAACAAGCCTCCGTGGTCCTCAGGGGGACACTCTGCCTACTGCCTGGGCTGCAGTCACGGTGCTGGACCTCAGGGCACTGAGAGCACATCCCAGGCCCAACTGGGTCTCCATGCACAGAGAAGAGCCAAGGGAAAGTTCCAGAAACACTCCACAGCATGTTGAGTCAAGCATGACTCATAGTGACTCTATGAACAAAAGGCCTGAAGCTTTTCTCTATCTACTGCCATTTGTCAAAGTTCACAGTTTCCAGAGGCATGTGGTTTAGGAAGCGGATGCCACTCCTGTTCCCAAGCATGGCTACGATATGTACCTAAACCAGCGTCATGAGAACACGCAGCAGGGCCATGTGAGGCTGGCTCCTCCCCCACTGAGGGCCAGCCCCGCTGCACACCTTAGCCGTGGAGGGCTCCTGGTCGCACCCCAGGTGCCCGCACTGCCAGGCGGTCATCGTTAATGTGCACATCTTCAAAGGGCAAAAGGGTGAGGATGGTCGTTCACTGCAGTGTGGAATCACCGAGTGATCACCAACTGGACCTGAGTTATGTCAGGGAAGAAAGAAAACCTTCCTGTTCCCCCCAGAGCAGAACAAAGACATGCTGGGAGCGGGAAAGCACTGAGCAGGGGAGGCCAATGAGTCGGGGCTGCTGGGCTGGAGGGGTCACCCTGCAGCTCTGTGCTCCCCTCGACCGTCTACCTGCTGCATCCCCTAACAGTACAACACTTAATTTGCAGAAGTGTTCAAAACTGTGACCTCTGGGTCATACAAACAGCTACTGGTTCACCTACTAACAGAAGGAATTCAAACCCATGGGCACCAAGAAGAAAGGCCTGGTGACCACCTGTGAAGCATCAGCTGCTGCCAACCCCAGGGAAGGCGGTTCTACAGTAACACCTGCAGGGTCACCACACATCCACGTCGGCTGCAAACCCGTACGTGGGTCTGTCTGAGAACAGGCAGAGGAGCACGGCTGTCTGTGACAGCCCCAGCCACACACGCCCCTTTACTTACTTTGTAGGTGAAGGCCTTCCAGGGCAGGTGAGCCACTGACTTCATCTGTGAGAGCAGGCGACAGGCGATCCGTGGAGAGACAAGCAGAGTCAGTGGGCAGGTAGTGGGGGCAGGTGGAGAGGAAGGAGGGGACAGAGAGAGGCTGGTCTCACCTTGTAATTCACAAAGAGCTGGGGCAGCATGAAGAGGAAGCCGAAGGCGTAGACCCCTGAGGAGGACAGGTGGCATGTGTGACGACTCACCTGTCCAGCTCTCCAACAGCAGCAGCACCCAACACCCGCCCCAAGCACATCACGGGGCTTTCGGGCTCGCGGGTTGACCGCAGACCACACAGCTGACTCCCAACGGCACAGCTTGGGCCAGCGAGAGCTCATGAGGCCTCAGCTCTGACCCACAGGCCCCTGAGACGGTGTGGCCGTGAAGGGAGGAGTGGGCAGCACAGGAATCTACCTCTTAACACGAGAGTTAACAGCCTGGCCATTTTCTGCTGACCCTTAGCTTTGAGGCCACCCCCTAATCGAAAGACGTTTTGACATGGTGGATGTGGTGGGGCAGGTGCGTGCACCCAGAAGCCCAGTGAGCTCACCCAAGGCCGGCGGGACAGGAAAGGGTGCCCCTCTCTCCAGGACACACAAGGGCAGGACCCCGATCACTGGGCTTGAGCAAGTCTATGTGGACTCACTCAGACAGCAAGCCAGAACATTCTGGAATGATCTAGCACAAAGTCACACGGCACATTCTGGGCTTGAGCTTCAGTTATGCTGGGAGAAATCAATCCCAGGAACAGCACAAATGACTAAGCTCTCAACTACAAACTAAACATTGGGAGTTCACAGCCTCCCAGAGGCCCCTGGAGGATAGGCACCTTCGGGGTAGTTCTGTCAGCCCTTAACCAGGACCATGTGCAGGGACGGGGGGCTCGGGGTTCAGCCTCCAGAAAGGCCGTGTGGGGCTCAGGCTCAGGGTGCAGAGCCCACTGCACTGTGGGGACATCTCAACACACAGAGGTGAACACACCTCCACTAGCATGTGACAGGGACAGGGACAGTAAAACATGCGCTACAGCAATGAGGGGGCAGAGGCTCACCGTTGACGAAGCTGTTGATTAACCAGGAGTACCAACTGAAGGGAGCAGAAAAGGAATTTCAATCTTTCAATAAAAGATTCACCCATGAAAACCCTCATATACACATCTAGGACCTCTGAAGCACCCAGCAAAGCAGACCGGCCCTCTAAGGTGGTGCACAGGCGACCACCACGGTGAAGCCAGGAAGGACAGACGTCCCCTCGCTCGGTCAGCTGGCTACCCCAGCTGCCTAGCATGACATAGTGTCCCTGCCAGACAACATGCCCACAGGAAGGGTGGTGTGGGGGCCTTAGGACAGCCCTGTGTGCAGGCAGTGATGTCCTCAAGCCTCCCAGCACTGCGGCAGTGACAGCACTGTCCCCTCACGGAAGCCCTGGAGAAACACGGCCAGAAGACCCCCTCGTTCCCTCCTGTGGCCGTGTCCTGTGAGCCTGCAGGCCCGCGCTGTCGCAGGAGACCGGCCTCCCAGGAGGAGAGCTCTCCTGAGCCTGGGGTCATCGGTCACTTAGCTCAGCTATGAGATGTGCCCTGAGCCCCTGTCCTGTCCTCAACTAGGACACCCAAAGGCCCCAGGCATGACCAGAGCCAACGGGGTCCGAGGGCAGCCCAGCCCACTCCAGCTCAGAGAGGGACCTTCCTGCTGGTCAGCACCTCCACACCCACTTCCCCCGCATGGTGTGTGCCGTGTCAGGGCCACCACGGCTCGGCAGCTCCTACCTTTTGTACTTGATGTTCAGGAGGGAGTAAACGGCTCCGCCGATGCAGAGCGGGTACAGCAGGTACGACAAGTACTTCATGGCCTGTCAGGAAACAAAACCACCTCTAGTCAGACAGGCAGCCTCCTGCCTCTGGACTAACTGACCTCTGAGGAAGAAGAACCAAAGACAGAAAATCCTGTGGCTCTTCAAGGACTAGCCCAATGCAGAGAAAGCCCATGCGGCCCTCAGATGGCCCCCTAAGCAAGGCTGGACCACCACTCACTGCAATCATCTGACTAGAAGTTCTGTATAATCTCAGTGAGAAGAGGCGCATACGCCACACCTGTCCCCTAGGAATCATGCCTTTGTAGGAAACGCCACATGAAACACAACTCAGAACCCCAGCTGTGCAACAGCGATCAGAAAACAAAGAGCGTCGCACAGCGGACAGCTCCCCCCGCCCCCCCCAGTGTGTCCTGACCCCTCGGCTGCCCTGAGGTCTGTGGCTGTCCTGACCTGTCAGCTCTCCTGACCCCACAGCTGTCCTGATCCTGAGTCAGTCCTGACCCCACGGCCACCCTTGGGTCCGTGGCTGTCTCACAGCTACAGGACGGGTGTTACTTTCCGCGATGCTGGATTCTCCTACCAGACCACACACCCTCCACCTGCATCACCCAGCTCACCTGAGTGTCGTACTCCTCGGTTATTCTTTCCGACTCACTGTAAGTGCCAAACTGTTTCAAGATGGGAACGAGAGAATCATGATTAGCTTACAGAAGAAAGGCACACCGCAATGTTGTGACATGACAGGTTTAATGAGACCCATGATTGAAGACACAGCTCACACACACTTTACAACCACCACGAGTACAGCCTGCTCCCAACAAAGTCTGTGCTCGGGGGGTGGTCTGCTGGGACCCTGCCCTCCACCCATACCTCAGAGTCCCCTCCCCGAGCTGCAGAGGGGCTGCCAAGTGGGACAAGATACACCTCCCACCCTGGGGAGCAGAGCTGAACAAAAGCGAAGCATGGCTACCCTCAGACATACGGCTGCAGGCCTCTACGTGCCCTCACCAGGCCACAGGTGTCTCAGGATACAGGCCCATGCCCTCAGGTAGGTCTCCAGCTTCCCCATGAGTGCAAGCCACAGCAGGGCCCCATGTGGCAGGCCCCCTTCCTCAGGTATGGGGTCACGAGCCACCTGACCTCACCAAGCCCCATACCTGTAGGTATGGGGTCACCAGCCACCGCCTGACCTCACCAGGCCCCACGCCCTCAGAAATCGGGTCACCAGCCACCGCCTGACCTCACCAGGCCTTGCACCCGCAGGTATGGGGTCACCAGCCACCGTGACATGACCTCACCAGGCCCCGTGCCCTCAGGTATGGGGTCACAGCCACCAGCTGACCTCACCAGGCCAGGTGCCCTCAGGTATGGGGTCACAGCCACCACCTGACCTCACCAGGCCAGTGCTCTCAGGTATGGGGTCACCAGCCACCGCCTGACCTCACCAGGCCCTGTACCCTCAGGTATGGGGTCACCAGCCACCGCCTGACCTCACCAGGCCCCGCGCCCTCAGGTCAGGTCATGAGCCACCGCCTGACCTCACCAGGCCCCACGCCCTCAGGTATCAGGTCCTCAGCCACCACCTGACTTCACCAGGCCAGGTGCCCTCAGGTATGGGGTTACAGCCACCGCCTGACCTCACCAGGCCATAGCAGCTGTCCCACACGGCAGGCCTAGGGCTGATGGCAAGTACTTTCTTGGCCCGAGATGCTCTCTGACAGACTCATTTCTGACACCACTGTGGACAGTGCTCTCAATCACTATGTGAAACTGCTGGCCCGGACTGCGTCACTGTGGGACCTTTCTTTCCTGGGTCTGTTCAGGAAGTAGAATGCTGGGGCGTCCTGAGGTCCAGAACAGGGGGCTGAGTGAGGGCCGACACAGAACTGCAACACTTAGGCACACGTAGACAAAGAGGAGCAGGTCAACAGAGAGGGGGTGATGCAGACAGGAGGCAGGACGACATGATGCTCAGAGAGGACACAGAGGGTCGACTCCAAAGAAAAGCTTACCTGAAGACCAGGTAGGAGGCCTCTCCACACAACAGTCATTTTCAATGCTTTTTTCACTTTCCACAACTGTGGGGGAAATGGGAAAATTGTAAATACAAGATGGCAGGCTTCAGGAGATGTCAAAACCCAAGGAAGGGCCAGAGGGCATCGCCATGGCCTGACTGCTGGGCCTCCTTCCTCCAATGCTGAGGGGGAGAGGGGCTAGTCCGTCTACAGGGACAACGCTCCCCCTTGGAGACCGCACCTGTCCATCACCTCCAGCTCAGCCAGCCCGCCTGCCTGCAGGTGTGTGTTCCCCACCTCTCCACATCTCTGGGCTGCACTCCAGTCCTGCAGGCAGTCCCAGTGCCTCAGGCAGGCTGGGTGTGAGTCATCCCTCATGGTCCAAGGGGCCAGGGGCAGTTTCCGCCCACTGCCTATCAGCTCGTCATTGTTCACGGTGCACCCACAGCCCCCCTCTGCCTCTTTCCCAAGCCCTCAAGCAGGGCTGGAGCACATGTGTGAGTTCTGGGAGGGGAGGCCACATCCTGTCCTGTGCCTGCTCCGCTACAGTGCTGCGCACAGGAGCCTGTCAGGTACAGAGGAGGTCATCCACCAGCGCAGAGAGTGACAAAAACCCACAGCCTCCACAACTACCTACGCCCACAGTGTGCTAACCGCACAGTCTGAAAGCCCTGTCAGTGCTGACTGGACTGCCCAGAGGGGCACCCTTATCCTCAGGGGGAGCACACGTCCTCACACAGGACTCCTCAGAGGGGAGCACACGTCCTCACACAGGACTCCTCAGAGGGGAGCACACGTCCTCACACAGGACTCCTCAGAGGGGAACACACATCCTCACACGGGACTCCTCAGAGGGGAACACACATCCTCACATGGGACTCCTCAGGGGGAGCACCCTCACTCCTCAGGGGGAGCACACGTCCTCACATGGGACTCCTCAAGGGGAGCACACGTCCTCCCACAGGACTGCTCAGCGGGGCGCCCCCTCGGTCTTCAGGGGGAGCACTCCCGCCCTCTGGGAACAGGGAGCACACACGCTTTCCTAAGGGCTCTCTCTACCGCCTTCCGTCTGCCAGGAGGTTAAGGGAGCGGCCCACGGGCGGCAGACCGCAGCAGATGGAGCCCAAGCGTGGCTGCAGCTCCCCGGGCGCTCCACACTCACCTCGATGGCCGCTCCAATGCCCGCGGGGATCAGCACCAGCAGGCTCGTCTGCTCGTCCAGCAGGAAGAGGAAGATGACCACGGTGCTGAAGCAGCGCCAGAGCACTGGGGAGACACGTGGATGCCACTGCATCAGAGCAATGGCAGAAACCTCCAGGCACCCAGAGGGGCCTTAAGGCAGAGACCCGGGGTTCTGAGATGTCAACCTCTGGAAGTCCCGCAGCACACGGCTTTTCTCAGACACCCCCGGTTTTCATGAACCAGATTCACTTTGCGAGCATAGGTCTGGTTCCCGGTGAGTCACTCCAGAGAGGAGCACAAACACCACGCCATCCAGAGGCAGGTGCAGAACACACAGTGTGCTGTGTCAATGTGATCAGAAACTCACATCCACAGGCGATCATGTTCAACGCACTCTGAGGGAAGGGCTGGGCTTGGAGAGAGGGAGGGAAGCCGGACACTGTGCACTGCAGGGCAGCACTGAACAATCGACTCCACCTCTGAGCAGGCCTGGGTGGGGCACAGCACCAGGAGCACACCTCTGGCCTCAAGACACCGACTCATCCAACAGGAGGACTAAGGCACCTGTGGCAGCAACAGCCCCCAGGGATGGAAACGGAATCCCGAGTGTCCACAGGCTCCTGTCAACCCTGTCCTCAGTCAGGGTCCCCTCCACCACACCCAGGCTGCCCGATCGCCAGTCACGAGCTGTTTCTCAGGCTCTCACAGACAGCTGGCTGGGTGCCGTGGTATGTGATCACGTGATACACGAACTCACAAAGCCTCCAGGGAACCAGGAGGAGGACTACAAGCTAAAAGCTGAGTCCGAGACTAGCATTTATCACCCAGAACCCTAACTTTTGTGTTTCACAAGTGTCATTCTTTCTCTTTGTTTTTGTTACTGCTTGTTTACCATGGATTTGGCATCAACCCACAGCTGGCCCTCTACTGGGTTTGCAGAGGCAGTAACCGCACGGAAGGAGACTGCTCTTCCATTGCTCACGGCGCAGCTGGAAGATTCAAACTACATGCCTTCCGGTCAGCAGCGCAATACCTTACCACCAGCGCTCCCTCTACCTTTACCGACACCCTTTAACAACTGGGCTAAAAACTCCCCGGAGGATCTACCTGCTTTGGTGGACATTCCAATCATGCTCTTCTTCTTCTTCCAGAAGCTGATGTCATTTTTAAATGCCAGGAAATCAAAAAGGAGCTGAAAACAATAAACACGACAGAAACTGACTCCTGCAGCTGGTTCTCTCACTTACCTGTGTAGACCCCACAGTCAGGGAGCCTGTCCACGTGAAAACCAACAGATCACAATTTATCTGCAAAGCCCCATATTTAACTCCACCACGTGGATGTGTTCATAGTTTTTTGTTTCTATTTCATGACTTTTTACTGTATCTGTGAGATGAAAGGAGACGCCCTGACTGGGCCCAAAGATTTCTGGAACTTCCTTTTCAAACTCTTCCCAACCAAACAACAAAACACCCATCCTCAGAGCTATGGCAGCGAGCTGGGGTATGCTTGTACATGTATGCGTGTGCGCACACGTCTGAGCTGGGACAAAGCGCAGGAGGAAGGCCTTAAAGCCTCAGGGGTGCTAGGCACCAAGCAAGCAAGCACCTGGGGACAGTGAGGGGGTAAAGGAGATTCCCAGAGCCTGCAATTACTGCTCCCCGACAATGACCCAAGTCACCCACTTACATGAAACGCTGCGACGAAGAAGGTCAGGGCTAAGAAATACAAGTTGGTGTCGACAAAGATTCCTTTCACTTCATCAGCATCTTTCTCTGAAAACCCTGCAAATGAGGAGGAAGCGGACGCTAAGGGGAAACGGGCCACTCGACCCAAGATTTACCCAACATCACAAACACAAGTTAGGAGGCAGAAAACGACTCCAGGCTTGGCCGGCCAAGGGGGTCGCACCGAACTGCTGCAGCGAGTACACGGCATCCTGCATGTGGATCCAGAAGCGCAGCCTCCCCAGCGAGATCTTGTCATAGGACACGGTGAGCGGGAGCTCCGTGGTTGAGCGGTTGATGACCTGGAGAGAAGGATATGGACTTAGAAATGGCTCCCAGGTGACAATGTGCACCTTTCTACTGTCAGCGTTGGGTCAGGAGTCCAACAGTCGACATGTGCCCCTTCCCTAAGGAAGGGCTTCACTAAGGCTCCCTGGACCCCCTTCTCCCAGGAGCTCTATTCTAGACCAGCTTCTTCATGAGCTGACTGAGGCCAGCACCCACCTCCCCTCCGATCCTGGGCACCTCATTTGGGGCAGATGCCTGCTTAAGGACACACAGCTTTCTTCCTGGAGGAAACGCCCTCCTTGCCACCTCCCTGAAGCCCATGGTCTCCACAGACCCACACTCCTTGCACGTGCACAGTCCTGCCATTCCTCCCGTGTTGCTCTGTGGCCCAGCCAGGAGATGTCACACAGGCAGAGTGGCCAGGAGCGTGCAGCACGCCACGCGCTAAGTGAGGGGCAGGAGGTTGAGGCACGGCCACAGCTTTCCTAAAGGAATCAGAACCCAAACCAGTGGTGGTTCGCAGCACTCTCATCTTCTATGAAGGAGCTCTGAGGGTGTGGGATGTTAAAGACGGGGCTGCTAACTCAAAGGCCAGAGGTTCAAATCCCTCAGTTGCTCGGGAGGAGAAAGATGGGCCATCTCCTCCTTTGAGACTGATGGTCCTGGACACTCAATGGAAGGTCCTCATGAGTCAGAACTGACTTCACAGCAGCGGGTCTCAGTTTTCAGGAGAGAACAGGTTTCACAGCTGCAAATCCAGCAGGGCCTCAGGCTATATCTCCCACAACTGCTGGAGGCCTCAAACTGCCAGAGGGCACCATCTTAGGGTCAGCAGGCAACTCCTGACGACACCCCAGAACTCCCTGCAGGTAGGAAAGGTGCCGTGGAAATGTAAACACGGAAGTAGAGTGCTGCCAGGCTGCGATCCATGTCACAAATCAAATGTGTGTCAGCTGTTGAGGGGAAAACTATTTTTTCTATAAACTTTTATCCATCTTACAATATGAAGTTTAAAGGAAATTTATTCTGAACTATATATTAAAAAAATAGTGTTCCTAACACAAAGTTCTTGGATGGTACAGTCAATGGCTGTGGCATGCCAAACGGAGCATGAGCATCTTCACTGCGCAGTCACCCTGTGATGCACCAGGGACTGTCGTCACCCACAAACTAGAACCCAGAGTGTGCAGGGAACCTGTGGCTGTGAAGCATGGGAACCTCTGTCCCCATGGCATGTACAAACCACACCTCGGGCCACAAGCAAGTCAGCTCCAGGTGCAAACGCTGCACTCAGCACAGCTCAGAAGGGCCAGTGACACCCTGACCCCGCAGCCCAGGACACCTGATCTCAGAGGATCTGTGATCTCACAGCCCAGGACCTCTGATCTCATAGAGGACCTCTGACCTCATAGAGGACCTGTGATCTCACAGCCCAGGATACCTGATCTCAGAGGACCTCTGACCTCATAGAGGACCTGTGATCTCACAGCCCAGGATACCCATCTCAGAGGACCTCTGGTCTCATAGAGGACCTGTGATCTCACAGCCCAGGATACCTGATCTCAGAGGACCTCTGACCTCATAGAGGACCTGTGATCTCACAGCCCAGGATACCTGATCTCAGAGGACCTCTGACCTCATAGAGGACCCGTGATCTCACAGCCCAGGACACCTGATCTCAGAGGACCTCTGGTCTCATAGAGGACCTGTGATCTCACAGCCCAGGATACCTGATCTCAGAGGACCTGTGATCTTACAGCCCAGGACCTCTGATCTCATAGAGGACCTGTGATCTCACAGCCCAGGACCTCTGATCTCATAGAGGACCTGTGATCTCACAGCCCAGGACCTCTGGCCCTCAGCGTGCAGGACAGACCTAAGGGAAAAGGCATTTGCTCAAGATCCTGCTGGAGTAATCACTGTTTTCTGTTCAGGACTCTAGATCAAACTGGATATATGTTTTCAAACAACACTGTTCCTTCTGGGAGGTCTCTGTATCCAGGTACCCAAACAATAAACGTGCTTCAGGTCTATTTTACCCATGAGACACTGCTGCTCAGGGAGAAGTGTGCTGGTCAGGACTGAAGAGCCAGCATGTTGTGAACCAGGCTACAAAGTCCTCCGAGGACAGACCAACAGCACAGCCGCCCACATCCCCAGAGCAGCACTTCCTACTCCACAGAAAAGGGGTGGTTGGAGTGTTGACTATTGTATGGATGATTCAGGTCAGGACTCAGAAACAGACACAGACGAGAGAATCAGCACAGCACAGTGCACAGCAGACCCGGTACTTTAAAATGACCCAGATCACTTACCATCAAGTCCTTCACGCGATTGCTCAGCTGATCGATGAACAGGATGGGGAGGTAATGGACAGTTTTCCCTAACTGGATCCTAGGACACAAACAGCGTAAGTCAACATGAGCATCGTGACCTTCACGTGAACAAATACGTTCCCAAGAAACTGGGTTCACGGGGGAGAAAGCACCCAGTGCTGTGAGACAGCTTCCCAGTCCCTGACATCCCAGGTCACAATCCTTCCATCTGTAAGCAAAAGATCAAGGTATGAAAACAACTACGAGACACTGTCTCACCCCAGCAACAACAGCAAAGTTCAACAGGGCAGGAACAACAAACGCTGGCAAGGTTGTGGAGAGACTGGAACTCTTAATCACTGCTGGTGGGGGTGTAAAATGGTACAACCACTGTGGAAGGTGGTCTGGTGCTTTCTCAGAAAGTTGGAAATAGAAATACCATTTGACCCAGCAATTCCCCTATTGGGAATATACTCTAAAGAAACCACAGCGGCCAGATGTATGCACATCCATGTTTACTGTTGTGCTGTTCACAACAGCAAAGAGATGGAAAGAACCAAGTGTCTGTCAGTAAATGAATGGACAGAGAAACTATGGTACATTCACACAATGGAATACTATGCAGCATTGAAAAACAATGCATCTGTAAAACATCACACAACATGGGTGAGCCTGGAAGACATAAGGCCAAGTGAGTGATCTCAGTCAGAGCAGAACAAATAAGAAACAGCTACTGTAAAATAGGACTGATATGGGGTAGCGTGAGAAGAAAAAAAGAGAGCAGATAGATCATGAACACTGCATTCAAACAGATGTGGGGAAGACATGTCTGAAAGGAATATATGACTAGGCATAAAAGCAACAATGTCAGTCTAGAGACTAAGGTCTGCCTAATCAAGGCCACGGTCTTCACCTTTACTTGCTATGCATCAGAGAGCTGGACAATGACTAAGGATGATGGAAGAAGAATCAATGCTTTCAAGTTGTGGTGCTGGAGAAGAGTCTTGAACATACCTCCAAGAAAACAAATAGGTCTGTCCTGGAGAGACTGAAAACCAAGTCTCTCCTTGGAGCTAGGATTTTGAAGCTGTCCCACATACTTTGGGCATGCAGCCAGGAGGGACCAGTCCTTGGAGAAGGACATCATGCTTGGAAGGGTGGAGGGACAGTGCAGGAGAGCAAGACACCGGATGAGATGGATTTACACAGTAACTGGGGCAATGGAGGTAGGTGTGTCGGAATCAGTGAGGCTGGCTCAGGATAGAGCAGAGTTAAGAGCTTCTGTATGGGTTGCAGGCAACTTGATGGGGACATAAGAACAGCAGCAGCAACACATGACAACAATCTGGAACAAATGGTGCAATGCAAAGTGGACTGGGGGTGTAAAGGAGGAAAATGTGCAACAACAAATGAATAAAAAAAAGAAGAAAGAATTGAGGTTATGCACTCATCACAAACACCCCTCATGCACTATAAGCCTGAGAGCCTAACCAGGGCGGGAGACAGCTTAACAAGGGGAAGTTATTGTAACTGTTTTAAAAAACAAGGCATCTATGTATGAAGCCACACAGAGGACCACCCTGTGGAAGCAGTCGTCCAGAAGTCACACCCAGCGTTGGACTGTGCAAACTATGAAGACCTCCTTAAAAGATCTTCAAAGTGTCATTACTGAAGCCATGATCATTTCAATAGCCTCATTTGTGTGCAAGAGAAAGAAGAATTGATGCAAAGAACTGTGATCCTGACATGAACATGAAATATCCTGAGAATGCCCAAGAATGTGAAAATAACACATCACTCTTGGAAGAAATATAACAGAATGCTCCTAAGGAATTGAGAACAAACACCAAGATGCTAGCTCACTTTGGACAGATGATCAGGAAAGGAATTTACCCTAAGTTTCCTCAAAGAATGGAAGATGCAGGGTAATTTTAAGTTGTTCAAACACTTTAACAGTTCTGGTTAACTAATCTGGATGAGAGATACTAATGCTCGAAAGACAACATTTTTAGTACTTTTAAATGTATCACATTAAAGAAAAAAAATTACCATGGATTGCTAGGAGAACAAACAGGTTCATCTGAGAGAGGGTGAAAGCAGGCTGCTCCCTGGAGGCAAGGATTCTGAAGCTCTATCTGACATACTTTGGGCATGTTGTAAGGAGAGACCAGTCCTTGGAGATGGACTTGGGAGGGTGAAGGGAGAGTGCAAGAGAGGGAGACCCTTGATGAGATGGATTGATTCAGAGACTGGGGCGGGCGTGTGTGTGTGTGTGTGTGTGTGTGTGTTGTTTAGGATAGAGCAGGGTTCATAGCTGTTGTACACAAGGTTGCTATGAGTCACAAGCAACTTGTCAGCACGTAACAGTAACAATATTAAGAACTATTTGTACAACGGTGGGGGACGTGTGCAAAGTGATTCAGGCCTGCAAACCATGATTGAATCAGTACTGTTTTCACGACCAGTGAAGCTTGTACTAGGGCAAAGGGCAGAAGGCATGGTTCCAGTCTGGTCCCTCTCCCAACTGTTCATTGGTTTTAAATAAAAGCAGCCCCTGCTCACAATCTGACCACCACCTCCACCTCAGCGATTCGGATGTGACCCAGATGTGTCCAAGCACCCTGAACTTCGGTCAGCTGGAATTCTAGCTGCTTCCCGCTTCTTTCCAGGAGAGGGCTCACTTCCCTCTGCCATCAGTTCAGGGGAGGGCAGCGATACTGCAGGCTCAGTAACCACACACTCTCCCCACTCCCATAGCGCTGGTGTTGCCAGAGGTGATGCCCCGCCCTGGACAGGTGGCACTTACATCTTCATGTACCGATGCACATCAGCAGGTAGAGAGGACCCGTCGAAGACAAAGTCATCCACCATCACATTTAGCGTCAGCCTCGGCCGCCAGTGAGAAATGGGCTCATCCAAGGCACTGGTCTGCTTCTTTTCAGCTTCAATTTGCTGTTTCACAAAATGCACAATCTATTAGGAACTCCAAGGTGACCAGCATCATTTGCAAGGGCAGCAGGTCAGGACCTTTACTCAAGACCAGATGGGGCACCCTGACCAGCACAGGGAGAGAAAGAGCCAGAGGAGGCTGCAGGCAGTGTGGCAGTCAGTGACCCAAGGCTCTCTCCACATTCCCATCAGCCTCCCTCTCAACAGGAAACAGAGTGGTGCTGCTCCTGTCACAGCTGCACCCAGAGCCCTGTTCAAAGTCCTCAGCAAGCAGAGACCAGGCCAAGAGAGGCCTGAGAGTAAAGGGACCTTTGCAGACTTGCCCAATCTGAAGGCTGAGGGAACCTGGAGGTAGAGGAGTTGAAGCACTTGGCTGTTAACCAAACCGCTGGCAGCTGGACCTACGGGATGCTCCTCAAAGAGAGAAGCAGCAGCCTGCTTCCATAAAGACGGTAATCTTGGGAACACAACAGGACACTTTTACTCTGTCCTACAGGAGTGCTGAGTTGGAATCAACTCGCTGGTCGTGGGTCTGGTGGGAGAAGATTGATAACAACACTTGACAGACTGTTTCTAAACCAAAAAAGCAGACTGGGAGGAAACGTGACAACGACAGGACTGATCCTCAAGAAGTTATGCACAGAAAAGGCACTGAGATGCGAAAATCTCTGCATTTAATGGGCTGACTTTATGAAACAAGATCATTCTAAAGCTCTCCTCCTGAGAAATATAATTTAGCAATGGTAATTAACAGTGCAGGAACATAAGAATTCCCATCTTTAATCTTGGCCTCAGTAAAACAAAAACTATCTTTCTATAGACATAGTTTTCTAGGGGCACAAAATAGAACCTGCACACCCAGCTTTTTCCTAACTTAAACTACTTGCTGAGAATAAACATCCAAGAGCAGCCCAGCTCTCTCCAGAGCTCGACAGCCCACCAGCTCTAATGGATGGTTCTGACGAGAAGGAAGGAGATGACTGTGCAGGAGTGCTCCCTGAGTAGAGAGAACGGTGCTCCCCAGGACTGGGAGGGAGTGTGGGCATGGAAGCATTGCGGTAAAGAAGCCAAGTTCACATCTTCAGCTCTACACCACGCTGGAGTCACACACTTCTCTGCAATGTTATCACTAGGCTAGTGACCTTCAGACATTTCCCCTCCCAGTGAAGTCACAGCAGCCCCAACTTCAGGCTGCATGTGGTTGGACACAGAGCACGTCAGAGTGTGAGCAAACAGGCTCAGCCTGCTTCAGAGTGAATGTCAGAAACCCACCTGTGTGGCAGACTCCCCGGTCAGGAGGTTGACCTCTTCAGGCTTGGGGACCATGTAGGTGGTGAGAGGACTGACGAGGTGCACCTCCTTCCCATCCTGCCATGGTAAGATCCCAGCGTGATGGAGGAAAATGTAGGCATACAGGGTCCCATTGTTCCTTGTCTTCTTTGGTACAGAAACATTAACTGTCCTAAAACCCAACAAAGTACGTCAATCACATTAAAGTCTGAGTGTGCACAGAGGCACACACCAGAGCAGAAGACCACTCAAAGAGTTTCACACACAGTGCTGTTTCTAACCCACTGTATTTTTAGCTCAGCAGTGGTAAGAATGAAACTCACCTGCCTGTGACTTCACGAAGGCCCTCCCCACTTCTGGGGCCAGAGGTTTCTGTGGTACTTTATGCAAGGGGACAAGGCCCATATCCAGACACTTGGCCCAAGCAGATCCACACTCTCCAGGGCACTGCTTTTACGTGGGGTGAGGGGAGAAGTGTGTCGTTGTACAGGGAGAGACAAAAGCCAGGCCTTGGTGCCTTCCGCAGCTATAAGCACCACAGCGTCACACCATGCAGAAGCCACAGGACAGAGCTGCACCAGGGCCTCAGACCTCGCACCAGCCTCCACGCTCCAGCTCCAGGCTAGAGCCTCGTGTGGAAACCACACACTCAGCCTGTTAATGACTGCATTAGCTCCGGCTTCTCCCGGTTTACAAAATATAAAAGGCCAAAGTTCCATGCAACTGCTGCTGTCAGGAAAGGCATAAGGAAGTGCCTGACTCCCAGCCTCTCCCCAGTGCTCCACGGGGTCTCTGAGCAGAGGGTCTAGGATCAGTGACATGCTGCACCGGAGCACTCCTGAAAGGCACGCTCTGAAAAGGCATGGCTGAGAGCTAGCAGCTAAGGAAGATGTTATCAAGAGCCCGTAGTCTCTTCTCTGTCCAGTCAGGGGAGACTGGACTACTAGGAGAAATTAAAACCTTGCTCTCTCAGGGGCCTGCACAGAGGTAGTGCTTGGTCTGAGAAACCAAATGGAGTATTTTCTCCAAGAGTGGACTGCTAGAAACAAAACCAGAGCAAGCCTGTCTATGCCTCCCTTTCCTGGAATTTCAGAGAGATCAGCTCTTTGGTCACGGGCCGGTCTGTGCCAGGCCTATGCTCCTTCCTGGTGCACTGCCTCTCTGGTACCCTACGGGGACTGTCCCCTGTAGCCACGGCCTGGGTGACAGCTCCCAGACCAGCCAGAGGGGAGAAAAAAGTCTCAAAAAGAAAAAAAATCAATTTTTACAATAGCAATCCATTTTAAAGTATGACTTTAGACTTAACTCTACACATATGTAGATGTACTGTTTGACCTGCTTCTATGTTACACTTCTCTCAATTATGAGGTTCTGTCACAGCTCTTCCCTAAGACCCCCCCCCCCTTCCTTTTACTGGTGAAGTAAGTGAACCCAGTCCACTGGGAGGGGACAGGCCAGCCACTATTATCAAACAATGGGGGCTATCTGTTCTCTGTCAGGCTGTCCCCACTTGTTCTTTTTAGACACTCGCTGGCTACTGTTCGTCATCATGCAATCAGATACTCCACTTCTGACTTCCAGGGATGCCAGACAATGTGTTCTGGTCACAGCCACTTCCTGAATGGTAAATTCACAGTCCACTATTTGCAAGTAAAGCAAAAGTAGAACTGTTTACGCAGCAGCGCCCTTAGTTAAAGTGGGCTACCATCTACAAAATAAGCTGCCAGTCTGCACCTCAAAAGCAACTTGCAAACACTGGTCGTTTTAAAAACAACCTTGTTATTGCGATCTGGGGGGAAAAAGACAGAGCCAATTGGTTTCCCATTCAAACAGTTCCCTTATGTTTTGATTCTGGACGCTGCTCGAAATCCCCACAATGTCATGGCACACCTCCCACTTGTGTTCACGGGTTCCACTTTCCTTCTTTTCTGTCGCCCTTGCCTTCTGGGCAACAATTTCCATGACAGTTCTCAAGGCTTCTTGGTCTAAAGTGGGCATTCGGCCTCACAATCATACCTTTCAAATCTGGACTCCACGTCAAAGTCCTCCACGTTCAACACCAAGTCCACGTTGTTCTCAGCACCAAGGTTGGACCTCGTGGTGGTGTAGACGCTCAGCTGAGGGCAAAGGAAGTGAGCTAGCTGGGCAAGGCCCTGGCAGCACCCAGCAGGGCATGCCCAGCTACGACAGGGACAGGGTTTCCGTCCAGCTGTTAGGACCCAGCTGACCATGTTATATCTGCTCGAGAGGACGCAAGGGTCTCTACAGAGGCCTAGAGCAAGATGAAGTTGGGGTAATCCTCTAAATGGGGTGGCAGGGGGAGGCCTTGCAGCCTGCTGGGATCACGAATCAAGCAAGGTCTTTAAGGGGGGTTCCGGGAAGTCAGCCTGAATGAAGACCAGGATTCGGGAGGAGATTCACTCTCAGCCAAAATGAAAGGGCCCCAGAAGAGTCACCCGGGTCAGAGCTCAGAGGAGACTGCCCCCGGCCCAGCCCAGGGTCTCTGATCCCAGGAGGGGCCCCTATCCCAACTCCCGGGTGGTGACTGGAGTGCTAGGGTCCCGGCTCAGACAAGGGGTGACCCCAGGCCGAGGGCACGGGGCAAGTCACGAACGCGCCGGTCCTGGCTACAAGGTCCCGCGGGCGGCTCACCTGCAGCTTGGGCCTCCGGGCCAGGTAGGGCTGGATGCAGTTGCCGTCCTGGGCGCACGGGCGGGTGTAGACGATGCCATACATGACCCAGCAGGTGTGCACCACGTAGACCACGAACACGCCCACCACCAGGCTCGTGAAGGAGCTGCGGCCGCTCCACATGGCGCTGCTGCCACCCGCCCGGCCGAGGGGACGTGGCGACCCCGGCCTGTCGCCCTGCCCACCGGGCGCCCTGGCGGACCTCCGGCCGACACCGCTCACGCGAAGGCCGCCGCGCGCCGCCGCCAGCGCCGCGGGGGAATGAACGGGCCGCGCGCTACCACCGGCGGGTCGGCCTGCATGCCGGCGGCCGACGGCCACCCTCCGACCTGTCGCCGCGGGATTTGCCCAGAGCTCGGGCCGCCGCTTCCGGGGCCGGCACCGCCCGCCGGAAGTCGCCCCCGCCGCGCAGCCTCCTGGGAAGTGGAGTCTCGCCGCTGGCGCGCAAGTGACGTCACGACTGCGGGCCCGCGTGATGACGTCACTGCAGGCTCAAGCCGGCTAGGCTCCTAGACTTGTCGGGGGCGGGGCAGGGCGATCCTTGAATTATTTTTTTTTTTTACATAAAATTTTTGTTTTAATTGTGATTTTAATAAAAGTTTACAGAAGTTAGATTTTAACTCATCATTGTTATACCTTTTACCCCCTCTCCCTCCTCTTCCCCCCTCCCCAAGTGGACTTTTTTTTTACTATCAATTTATTTACAAAATTCAGATGCATTGTTTTGGAGAACAGATTCTTACAATTTCTTCACACATCCTCACCCATCAAATTATACAACTTCATGATTAATTCCCTCCCTACCCCTGCATATCCTCATCCCTCTGCTTCCACCCTCCCCCATGCCCCTTGGATCCTCATACTCATTCTACAATAACAGTCTTACACAGTATTTGTCCTTATGGGACTGAGTTTACTCAGCCTAATGCTCTCCAGTCCCTCCCAAGTTAGGTAATAATTTACAAAATCGTTGCTTCGGCGTGCTGTGTAGTATTCCATTGTGTGAATGTACCATTATTTCTCAATCCATTCGTTTGTGGGTGGACATTTGTGTGCCTACCGATTGGGAACAAATATTTGGTAATACCATATCAGACAAGAGTCTTATAACAAAAGTTAACACAATATTCCTGGGCCTACACAAGAAAAAGACTGATAACCCAATTACAAAATGGGCAAAAGACATGGAAAGAATTTTCACACAGGAAGATATTCAAATGGCAAACAGACACATGAAGAAATGCTCCAAATCACTGGCAATAATGAGAGATGCACACCAAAACCACAATGAGGTACCATCTCACTCCAGTAACAGTAGCAAAGTTTAACAGGGTAGCAAGTAATAAATATTGGAGAGGATGTGGTGGGAAAGGAATGCTTATACAGTGTTGGTGGGATTGTAACATGGTACAATCATTCTGGAAGGCAGTTTGGTGCTTCCTCAAAAAGCTGAACAAAGAAATTCCATATGACCTAGCTATTCCACTACTTGGAATAAACCCTGAAAATATGGGAACTGAGGCAGAAACACAGATTTGTACATCAATGTTCGTAACAGCACAATGCTCGTAGCAGCATTATTCATGAAAACAGCCCAAATGTCCAACCTTTGATTCTTTTGCACTGCAACTGTTGGAGTTGCCTACCATCCCAGTCATTCTTAATCATTGTCTGGCTCTCAGCATCATAGCAAGTGATTGAAAAGAACATGGCCGGGGTCAGGTGCACCTTAGTCCTCAAACTGACATCATTGTGCTTCAATTATTTGGAGTGGTCCCTGACTGCAAAATAAGGATGAGAGAAGAATTGATGACGTTCAACTGTGTTGTTGGAGAAGAGTACTGGATAACCCATGGCCTGCCGAAAAAACAAACAGATGCATCTTAGATAAGGTGCAGCCAGAATGCTCCTTGGAGGCAAAGATGACAAAGCCTTGTCTCACATACTTTAGGCATGTTGCTAGGAGAGAACATCTTAGAGAGAGACATTATGCACAGAAAGGTGAATGTTGACCAAGGAAAGGAAGAACCTCGACTAGGTATATTGACACAGTAATTGCAGTAATAGGCTCAAGTGTGTCTGTGAGGATAGCCAGAATGCTCCTTGGAGGCAAAGATACTGAAGCTCCGTCTCACATACTTTGGGCATGTTGCTAGGAGAAGGTATTCTTTGGAGAGGGACATGATACTCAACTTGATAGCACCTTTTTAACAACAACTTTCCAAGAGTGTATCCTCCTGACCCCGATCTAGAGAAAAAGGATGAGAAGAAGCTCATGTTAAATTTGAGAAACGTGGTAAGGAGGAGTTTCTAAATTTGAAATTATGTCAGAGTACAAAGTTAAATAGGAGATGCACAAATACTAAGAACATGATTTTACATCTATTTTTAAAGGTATAACCTTTTCTTCTTGTTGTTAGGTTCCATCAAGTCCAACTCATAGTGACCTTATGAAAAATGGATCTGAACCTTGCCCTGTCCTGTACCATTATTGTCACTGACACACTTGAGCTCATTGTTACTCTATCTGTGTCAATCCATCTTGTTGAAGATCTACCTCTCATTTTCACTGACCCTCTATCTTTCCAAGCATGATGTCTTTTTCCAAGGAATGCCTATCCGAACAACATACTCAAAGTATGTAAGATGAAATTTAACCATCCTTGTGTCTAAGGAACACCCTGATTGCATTTTCATTAAGACAGATTTGTTCTGTTGATAGTACCTGGCATATTCTCCAACAACACATCCCGAAGGCAAGAATAGTTTTTCTTTCGTCCTTATTTTTTTGTCCAGGTTTCAGGTGCATAACAAGTAAAGCCCATAGTTTGAATCAGGTGCACCTTAGTCTTTAAATTGATATCATTGCTCCTTAGCATTTTGGAGACGTTTCTGGCAGCAGACTTTCCCAATGCAATACATCTTTTGATTTCTTGACTGTTGTTACCAAGAGTATTGATTCTGGATCCAAGTAAAAGAAAATAATTTTCAACATGAACTATCTTTCCTCATCTATTATGCCTATTGGCCTAGTAGTGAGAACTTTTATTTTCTTGATGTTAAGATGTAGTCCATTTATTTAGTCTTCTGCAATGAACATTTTAAGTTTGTGTCACTTTCAGCAATCAGTGTTGTTTTATCTGCATAAAGCAGTTTGTTGACTCTTCCTCCAATCCAGATGTCTCGTTTTCTTCATAGAGTTCAGCTTCTCAAATGATTTGCTCAGTATTCCAATTGAATAGTTGTGGGTAAATGTACAATTCTGTCGCACACCTTTCTTGATTTTAAACCATGCAGTGTTCTCTTGCTCTATTCAGATGACAGCTTCGTGGTCTAGGTATAGATCTCACATGAGCACAGTTAAATGCTCTGCGATTCCCATTTTTCTCAGTGTTAGCCATAATTTGTTATGACACATACAGCCAAACACCTTTGCATAGTCAATAAAACACAAAGAAGAGATTCTTCTGGTAGTCTCTGCTTTCCGTCAGGACCCATCTGACATCAGCAATGATATCCTTGGTGCCACGGCTTCTTTTAGCTTCAGCTTGAACTTCTGTCAGTTCTCTGTCAATATACTATTTTAGCCATTTTAAAAATAATTTTCGTTTAGAATTTACTTGGATGTGATATCAATGATATTGTTTAATATGTTCCATGTTTTGTTGGGTCATCTTTCTCAAGAATGGGAACAAATATAGATCTCTTCCAGTCAGGTGGCCAGGTAGCTGTCCTCCAAATTTCCTGGTTTAGATTGGTGAGCACGTCAGGGCTGTGTTTATTTGTTGAAATATGTGACTTGATAGCCCATTGATTCCTGGGGCCTTATTTTTAAACCTCTTTTAAACACTTCTAGAGAAAAATGGTTATTAGAAGAACTGCCTTGAGAGCTCAAGGTAGACCCGAGGAAAGTGAGGGACTTGGAAGCTAGCCTTGATTTTCTAGTTCCCAAATGTGAAAGGCAGCCCTGTCTGAATGTCCTCTGTACAAGAGGCCTGAAGCCCCTCTACAACTATCGACATTTACCAAAGTTCATAGAGTTTCTAGAGGCAAGTTGTTTAGGAAGCGGATGCCACTCTTGCTTCCTAACCTGTCATAGAATGCTATTGGTTGAGTCGCCTGTGATGCATAATGACCCTCTGTATACAGCAGCTCTGAACCCGTCCCTGTCCTGAGCCAGTCTCACTAATTCTGACACACCAACACCCATTGCCCCAGTTACTGTATCAGTCAGCACAAAATTTGATAAGCAACTGGCTTCTTTCTTCAAGTAACAATGAAGATTTCAGACTTAGCTACAAGTCGGTTTTAAAATGTAGCCTTGTTCAGATCTGGACCCCTTATTTTTAATTCATGATTAACACCATTGTATCTTCATCTGCTGCCTGCGTTATCTTTCCCGCTCCACTCTGCTCTCTCTTCTCGCACCTCCGAGTCCCTCCAATGACTCCCGTTACCTCTTCCCCTGACAAAGCTGTTGGAAGGTGATCCTGCCTTTGTCTCCAGGGTCACCTCTGGTCTGGGGGGAGTGTGTGAGAGAGTGCTGTTGTCGCTGTTGTGAGGGGCTCTTGAGTCATGTAAGAAGCATAGCGACCCAACAGATCGGAGCCTTGTCCTGTCCTGTGCCAACCTCATCATCTCTGACACGCTGAAGCCCATTGCTGCAGTCACTGTGTCAATCCATCTAGTTGGGGGAACATTCACCTCTTTTGCTTACTTTCCACCTTTCTAAGCATGATGTCATTTTCTAAAGAACAGCCCAAAGCACGTGAGACAAAGATTCACCATCTTTGCCTCCAAGGAGCATCATGGCTGCACCTTCTCCAACACCGATCTGTTCATTGTTTTGACAGTTCATGGGTTATTCAGTGCTCTTCTCCAACACCACTGCTCAAGGGCATCGGTTATTCTTCTGCCATCTGTAATCATTGTCCAGATTTCAGATGCACAGCAAGTAACTGAAAAGACTGTGCGTGGACTGAATCAGGCCAGAGACTGAGGCCGACTCCAGCTGCTTGACTATAGGGTGTCGGGGTGCAGGGGGCTGATGGTGGGTAAGAGAGCGGTTGGTTTGATATCTTGTGACACCCAATGGCAGGGATACAGCCGGGCCTAGAAAAGACTTCAGGCATTCATTTCTCTCCTCCTCTGTCAGCGCAGGAGGGGAAGGCCCTCTATGAGGTGGATTGATTCAGTGATTGGGATAATCAGGATGGGAGTGTCAGAGACAGTGCGATTGGCACAGGACAGAGCAGAGTTTAGGGCTGTTGTACATAGGGTCGCTATGAGTGGCAAGTGACTCGGCGGCACATAGCAACAACAACTATCAGCTATGCAAAGGCCCTTGACTGCGTGGATCATAACAAATTATGACTAACATTGAGAAGAACGGCTTTCCCAGAAAATGTAATGTGCTAATATGAACCTAGACCTAGATCAATAAGCAGTTGTCCAAACCGAATGAGGGAACACTGCGTGGTTTGAAATCAGGAAATGTGTGCATTAGGGCTGTGTCCTTTCTCTGAATCTATTAATAATCTATATGCTGATCATTCAAGGCTCTGGGCTCTATAAAGAAGAATGTGGCATCAGGATTGGAGGGAGACTCATCAGCAACCTGCATTAAGAAGATGACACAATCTTGCTTGCAGAAAGTTAAGAAGACTTGAAACACTTATTGTGTAAGACCAGATATCACAACCTTCAATATAGATTACAGCGAAACATCGAAAAAACAAAAATCCTCACCACTGTGTCAATAGGCGACATCATGATAGGTGGAGACAAGTTTGAATTTGTGAATTATTTCCTTTAACTTAGATCCGCAATCAATGCACATGGTAACAGTAGTCAAGAAATAGAAAACATCCGTATGTATTGGGGAAATATCTGCTGTCAGGGCCTCTGAAAATACTGAAGAGCGATGCTGTCAATGTAAAGACTAGGCGTGCCGGTAGCTTTTTCAATTGCTTCATTTGTATCTGATAGTTGGATAAGGAAAACAACTGAAGAAGAATTGATGCCTTTGAATTGTGGTGTTGACAAAGAGTTTTGCATATACAACTGGAAGCAGGAGCGGCATCCACTTCCGAAATGGCTTGCCTCCGGAAACTCTATGTACGAACAGTGCTCAGGCTGTTCGTTCATAGGGTCACTATGAGTCGTCTACGACTCAACGGCACCAAACAAACAACGATAATGGATGTAAAGAACAAACCTATCTTGGAGGAAGTGCAACCGATGTTCTTTAGAGACAAGGACCATGAAATTTTTCTCAGACATTTTGGATATGTTGTCAGGAGGGACCAGTCCTTGGACTTAGACATCATTCTGGGAAGGCTAGAGGTCAGAGAAAAGGGTGAAGGACCCTCAGCAAGATGGCAGGACGCAACCAGTGGGAGTGGGCTCAGCGGCACCTAACAATTACCAATTTTCTATCTTCCTTCCTTCCTTCCTTCCTTCCTTCCTTCCTTCCTTC
>NW_006399875.1:6313459-6315872 GCF_000299155.1 Elephantulus edwardii | reverse complement strand
TTCCTTCCTTCCTTCCTTCTCTCTCTTTCCTTCCTTCCTCCCTTCCTTCTCTCCTTCCTTCCTTCCTTCCTTCCTTCCTTCCTTCCTTCCTTCCTTCCTTCCCTATGAGTCTTTCCTTCCCTGTCTATATCTATCTTATTATCTTTTGTCTCTGTCTTTCTCCATATCACTTTTTCTAATGCTTCCTCCCTGTCTCCTTCTCTCTTTCCCTGTCTCTAGCCATCTCTGTGTTTTTCAATCTTTCTCCCTCCTTTGTCTCTCTATTTCTCTTCAGGTTTCTTTCTCCCTATGTCCACCTCTGCATATCTCCTTTCATGTCTCTGTGTACCTTTCTCTCCCTATCTCTATCTCCATGTGTCTCTTATCTTTTTACCTGTCTTGATCTAATTCTCTCTGTCTGGGTTTAAACATTATAGAGACCGTGAGGATAGCTATGATCAGGGTCGGACAAGGCTCTGATGTGTTGTTCATGGAGTTGTAACTGGCTCAATAGACACACACACACACACACACACACACACACACACACACACACACAGAGCGAATTCCTGTCTCTACACAGATGCCTGCCTGCTGCAACAAGGCTGAATCCTGAGCGCACTTGGTCTGGTGGGCATCTCAGTCCCTCAGTGTTTTCTCTCCAGGATCCCCATTCAGGTTTCAGCTACGAGAGGATCAATCACCCTGCATCTGTTTCTGTGTGACTCTGCGTGACCTACCAAGGCCAGGCTGCTTCTGAGCCATCCAGCACATAGCAGCATTCCCAAGACGGACCCCTAAGGAGACTGTGACTCAACACAAGCAGTAGCAGCCAGGTGTCCTGCGTCTGCATGGATTCAGTGATGTTGCATCGACACCCAGCTCTGAGGGGCCTGACAGGTTGATTTTTTTTTTCTAACTAGAAGTAACGACCTGCACAATTAATTCATGTCCCTGCATTAGAGACAAGAGCCACAGGGTTCAGAAAAACAGCATCGTAACAACATCATGCTGGGCGTGTTTGTGAGGGGCCCTGTGCTGGGTGAGTTTGTGAGGGGCCCTGTGCTGGGTGAGTTTGTGAGGGGCCCTGGTGGCTCAGGGGTTAAAGCCCCTGACTGCTAACTGACAAGGCAGCAGTTGAACCCTGCAGCGGAAAGACGTGGCGATCTGCTGTCATGAAGACGGACTGTTCAGGGAACTTCTTAGGGGAAATTGTATCCTGTCTTGTGCTGTGGTTGAAAACCATTGAATCCAGATCCTTCTGGTGGGTTTTTAGAGGCAGTAGCTCTGGTGGCCTAGTGGCAAGGAGCGGCACTGCCAACTCAAAGGGATGCAGTTCAAATCCACCAGCTGCTCCTCAGGAAAAAGGTGGGCAATCTCTTCGTATGCATTTATACTGTCTCTGAAAACCCACCACAGGGTTAGCTGAGAGTCGGTTCTGACTTAATGGTGCACAACAGCAACAGCAACAAAGCACTCGGTCGGAGATGGCCCATCTTTCTTCTGTGGAGCAGCTGGTGGATTCGAACCCTGGTCCTTTGGGTTGGCAGAACAACTCTATCATTGAGCTGCCAAAGCTCCTAGTGAGACCTGCAGAGTTTTTATGTGAGTTGGGACTAAATGTTTGGATTCGTTTATTTATGGTTTGTGCGTTTGTGGGTCTGGGAACTGTGTGAGAGTTTCAGTGGGGGCACCATCTTGCTAAACCTGGACAGACAGGAAGAGCAGTTGGTGGCTGGAGGCACTCAGAAGTGACAGCCCACGTTCATGTTGTTTCCACGGTCGCAGAAGAGTGATGCAGCCAGTAATCACTAGGAAGTCAACAACTGTGAAATGAAGGAATTTTTCTTTTATTTTAAAAAAGAAGAGCAAACTGGGGGAGGAGGAGGGCAGGGAGAAAAATGCAACAATAAATGAATGGAAATCCAAAATCTCTGTAAATGTTCATGAAAATTAATAAAATAAAATTAAAAAAAAGAAAAGGAAAAGCAGCACAGTCCAGGAGTAATCCTTGGAAGGAACGAAGGGCTACGAAAGAGGAGGAATGGAAATGAGCACCCGGGGAGGCATGAATCCTGCTGCTTCGTGGGGACCACAGGGATGTGATGAATAAAAATGCTGAATTTATTCTGTCAACTTTCACCAGATCACAATCAAAAGTGAAAACAAAACCAAATACAAACCTGGTCTGTCCCCTACACTCTACTGCTTCCCTGTGAAATACTTTACCGGTAGAAGGATGGGTTTGGTTTTTTTTTTGGGGGGTGTGTGTGTGTGGTGTTTCCTGATGAAAGTCAATACTTGTAATAGATTTAGAAAATACTGAACAAATGAAGTTCTGATAGGTGGAGACAAGTTTGAATTTGTGAATTATTTCCTTTAACTTAGATCCGCAATCAATGCACATGGTAACAGTAGTCAAGAAATAGAAAAC
>NW_006399875.1:6311933-6313359 GCF_000299155.1 Elephantulus edwardii | reverse complement strand
GATGAAAGTCAATACTTGTAATAGATTTAGAAAATACTGAACAAATGAAGTTCATTATAAACATGTTAGTTACAATCTTATTTTCTAGTATGTTAGTATTTTTTAAATTAATTTTAATGAAAGTTAACAGAGACTTTGGATTTCTATTCATTATTGCACTTTTCTCCCTGCCCACCCCTCACCTCCAGTTCTTCCTTCTCTTTGAAAAGTAAAAGAAATATTTTTTCATTGTTACACAATACCTCTCCGCAAGTCCACTCCACTATGCAGCCTTCATTTTGAAAAGTAAAAGAAAAATTCTTTCATTGTTATACAATCCCTCCCCTCAGGTCCACTCCACTATGGAGCCTTCGTTCTGGACTCCTGTCATGACAATAATACCTAATCACATATCCCTTTTAAACTGTTCTTTCCCTCATCTGTTTCAATGCAGTGTACATGCTAAAATGGTACAAACAAGTCTTTACATAAACCTCCCCCCCATTTGTAAACAGTCTTTGAAAATGCTGCTAGTTAGGCTGACATGTGGTTATGGCTAGGGTAGTTGTTATTGTTATTGTTGTGTGCTTTCAAGTCAGAACTGACCCATAGCTGACCCTCCAGTGGTTTCTCAGAGGCTGTTAATCTCATGGGAGGAGATTGCCTATCCTCTCACAGAGCAGCTGGTGGATTCAAACCACGTGCTTTTGGGATTATAGCACAACGTTTTACCACTAGGCCACTGAGCAGGGCGAGTCCTAATCTATGTGACTGGCGTCTTTATACAAGAAGAGACGGGGGCCAAGGAAGAACAGCATGTGCCGGGGCAACTGCAAGTTGAGGGAACCGGTGCTCGGAGACGCTGAGATGGCATCAGTGCCGTCGTATCAGGATTAGGACCTCTCCAGAACCGAGACTCTCCAAGTTTGTCCTTATAAGCAGTGTAATCTGCGATATTCTAGTACGGAAGACCTAAGAAACTAACGTGAGCACATAACATGTCTTAGCATTATAGTCTGTGCAGTCTGGAAACTGCCGCTTCTCAGTGTTCACGTGAAGTGCAGGTGGTGTAGCAGCCCATTGACCAGAGTGTGCATGGAAGAAGAAGAGTCATAATGTTAGCCATTGTTTCATTATTTGTTAGTAAAACTGGGGTTACTGAGGCACCCGGGTGAGGAAAGCCATCATAATGTCCTCTGTCTGGAGCATTGCAAGAGTGGATCCAGATGTGGGGAGGTGAGTAAGGACAGAGAGGGTGCTGCCGTCAGTGAAGGGCCGCATGCCGTCGTGTGCTCAAGGGACACTCAGCCTTTGCTTTTCTGACTATCGACCCAGCGTGATTGCCCAGTAGATGCTCTCTGTCCACTCAGGGAGGAACACAGGGAGGAGGCAGCAAGGAGCTGAGTAAGGAGGAGCACAGGGAGGAGCTGCAGAGAGGAGCACAGGG
>NW_006399875.1:6298812-6311392 GCF_000299155.1 Elephantulus edwardii | reverse complement strand
AGGGAGGAGCTGCAGAAAGGAGCACAGGGAGGAGCTGCAGAGAGGAGCACAAGGAGGAGGACAAGGAGGAGCACAGGGAGGAGCTGTGTGTCACTGTGGTGTTGCCTCAGCTGCTGGTGTTAGGCATCCCTAGTTGAACACACAGCTGGCACGCTCCGCTGCTCCCCTAGTGGTTGAGGGGGTTGAGTCCACCCTGAGATGCCTTAGAAGCAGGTCTGGTGAGCTACTTCCAACAATCAGCCTTTGAACATTAAGGCCCCATCTCTGCTCTGACAGAATTGACTCCTTGATGAGTTTGTGCCGGCAGTTTGAGAGACAGGGACCCTCCTCTTTCTGCAGGGTAAGGGTGATGGGTTCCAGGGAAGGGAAGGGGCTGGATGTTCACCTGTGGCTTCTCCAGGGTCTGATCTGGATGTGTTCTGATTCCACTGCTTAAGCACTAAGGGGGTGGGATGTGGCTGGTCCCCCAGGGCCGCTGTCCTCACTGAGTCCAATTTCCCTGAGAAGAAAATCAATGAGATTGCAGGTTCCAGCCCAAGCGCACAGCCCTGTTATTATCCCACAAAAGGCCAGCCTCGCCTCCCCATGGAGCCTTGACTATGGCTTCCAGCGAGCCTTGAATATGGCTCTGTGTCAACACTGGGGTTTGGCAGTTACCTCAGGAAACCTTTTCTTTTCAAACAAATGATAGATTATACTCCCTGAAACAGTCAGGCAGCAAACAACCTTTGAAAGTCAACAAGCATGTGGAAACAGCCTTTTTATTGACAGGACGATCTTATTCGTGGCAGCCGTGGCTGGTGTTTGAGCGTCTGCATCCTCACTGCTGTTTGGCCCCACTGATGGCTCTGGCTGCGGGATAATTGCCCCTTGACTGAGCGCAGTAATGACAGTTCTGAGTGCAGAGTGAAATCCAAGTGCAAGGGCACAGAGCCTCCCAGCAGGAAGCCCCATCCGCCCACCTGCAGGGGCTGGGAGGACCCCAACCACTGTGGTGTTCTCGGGGCTTTGGGGCTCTCTGAGACATTGTGCGTCTGGTTCCAAACCACCACCACCAAGGAAGCATTGTGATTCAATGAGCCACCAAAACTTTTGGGTTTCCTAGTGCACATGGCCTAGTGATAAAATGCTGTGCAGCAATCCCAAAGGCAGGCCATTCGAATGCACCCCCTGCTCTTCTGGAAAAGGACAGGCAATCTCCTCCCATGCAATTTTACTGCCTCTGAAAATGTGCTGGACGATCAGCTATGGGTCAGTTGCAACTTGGTGGTACACACTACCACCACCACCACCACCACCAGTGCACATAAAAGTCATGTTTACACTCTACTGGATTCTGTCGTTGAGTGTGTTATGTGTTATAAGGGGCTGCTAAAGGAAAGGCCAGTTTGGATCCAGTAGCCACTCTGCAGATGAAACATGGACAGTGTCTTCTTGTAAAGAATTCAAATCTCAGCTTGTCATCTTTTGGGGGTACAGACACCCTTTTGGAGAAAGGAGATCTGCTCGCATTAGGCAAACATAAAGCTTGGTTCATGTGAGTGTCGCGTTCTTTTGATATCTTGGAGTACTTTAGTTGTTTTTGTTTTATATCGTAAGTGAACAGTGGATAAGCATCTGTTAGATGGTTGTTACTCTCCCCCCTCTCCTTTCAGGTTTTATTGTGACTACGGCGACACGTACCTCACTCATGACTCACCGTCTGTGAGAAAGACACATTGCAGGGGCAGGAAACACAAAGAGAGTGTGAAAAACTACTATCAGAAATGGATGGAAAAATAACTATGAGATATCATCTCACTCCAGTCAGAATAGCAAAATTTAGCAGAACAGGAAGCAACAAATGCTGGTGAGGTTGTGGAGAAACTGGAACCCTTATTTATTGTTGGTGGAAGTGTAAAATGGTGCAGCCACTGTGGAAAGCGGTGTGGTGCTTTCTCAAAAAGTTGCAAATAGAAATACCATTTGACCCAGCAATTCCACTACTGGGAATTTACCCTAAAGAGACCATAACTGCCATCCAAGCAGATATGTGCACACCCATATTTATCTCAGCTTTGTTCACAATAGCAAGGAGTTGGAAACAACCTACGTGCCCATCAAAAAGTGAATGGATAGAGAAGCTGTGGTATATTCACACAATGGAATACTACACTGCATTGAAAAACAAGGACCTCATGCAATATTATTCAAAATGGGTGACTCAGGAAGACATTATACTGAGTGAAGTATCTCAGTCACAAAAGGACAAATATTGCATAGTACCACTGTTGTAAAACAGGACTGACTTTGGGGTTGGAGGGAGACTGAGAAAGATGGGTTTAATAATGTATACTGGAACAGATGAGGGAGGAAACTGTTTAAAAGGGATAAGTGATTAGGTATTTTTGTCATGACATGAGTCCAGAACGAAGGCTGCATAGTGGAATGGACCTGGGGGGAGGGACTGTAAAGCAATGAAAGAATTTTTCTTTTACTTTTCCAAGAGTGTAGTGTACTGGGGGGAGGGGTGGGCAGGAAGAAAAGCGTAACAATGAATGAATGGAAATCCAAAGTCTCTGTAAATTTTCATTGCAATTAATACTAAATTTAAAAAAAGGCAGTAAATATTTTAAAAACAAACAAATAGATGGAAGAGCAGACTCAGATCCTAATTGACAAAACAATGGCTGCATTCAACAAGGAAAGAGGCCTCTTACTCCGTTCTCTGCTCTTCCTCCAGCAGGTGCCATGATCCCATCTCCACTCTGTCTCCCGGGCCCTCCTTGCCCTGGTATGATGCCAGCACCCCATATGGGGGGGCCTCCTATGATGCCAATGATGGGTCCTCCTCCTCCTGGGATGATACCAGTGGGACCTGTTTCTGGAATGAGAACACCCATTGCAGGCCACATGCCAGTGATGCCTGGGCCCCCAGTGATGTGGCCCCCTGCCCATCCCATGATGGTGCCCACATTGCCAGGAATGACTCGACCAGACAGGTAAGGATAGAGTGCAGCTTCTTAATATCTGTTTTCTATTACTTGTACTACTTCACCAGGAGATCATGATGCTGTGATGTGGGTGTTTTCTAACAGCATAAGGAAGACTTGCTCCCTTTTCTACTACAGAATAGTTTCAGAGGGCAGTAGTGGACAAAGGATTAAAAAAGCCATTTTTGTGTTGTGACATGTGAAAATAAAATTGTCAACTCTTTTAGTAAAAAAAAAATAGAGCCTCAGAAACCTGGTAGAGGGTTGTGAGGAGTCAGACTTTATGGCAGGAGATTGGGTTTGATATTCGAAATCTCAAGGGAAGACTAACTCTCTATGGGGGAAGTGGCGACAGGTCATGGTGGGCTGAAAAAACTGGAGGAGGGTATTTCCTAGATGAAATCATTCCCATATAGTAACAGAAAAGCATCCCAAATGTCATTCCCTCATAGTAACAGAAATGAACTCTAAACCTTCTCATTTCCTCATAGTAACAGAAATGCACCCCAAACCTGCTCAGATGCCATACCTCTCCTGTCAGATTAGCATGAAACCGAAGGTCTGGTGACAGACCGTGGCACCTTATGAGAAAATAAGAGCTCAAGGAGAACTGAGTGTCCGGGCAAGAAAGCTGGTGGGACCATAGGACGCATGGCTGTTTTGCTGCTATGGTGTGTCAAGCTGGTTCTGAATTGGAGCAACCCTGCAGTAATAGTAAACCAAATCAAATCCAGCCCGTTGCTAGCAGTCTCTTCTGAACTCACAGCAGACTTATGCGTACTACTGAGGACAACTAACCCAAAGAATTTCCAAGGCTATCCTCTTTATAGGCTCTGGTTGTTGGTGCATATATTTGAATGATAGTGGTATTCACAGGTCTTCCTTGTATGCATATGGCTATTATCATGTCACTCACAACATTGTATTTTTATGATGGATCTAGAAATGGTCTTACGCATTGGGGAAAATCTACTATCAGGGACCTCATCAGAGTACTGAAGAGCAATGCTGTCAGTCTAGAGACTAAGGAGCACCTGATCCAGGCCATGGACTTCACAATTACTTGCTATGCATCAAAGAGCTGGACAATGACTAAGGATGATGGAAGGAGAATAGATGTCTTTGAGTTGTGCTGCTGGTGAAGAGTGTTGAATATACCATGGACTGCTAAGAGAACAAACAGGTCTGTCTTGGAGAGGGTTAAACCAGACTGCTAGTTGGAGGCAAGGATTCTGAAGCTCCATTTGACATACTTTGGGCATGTTACAAAGAGGGACCAGTCCTTGGGGAAGGCCATTGTGCTTGGGAGAGTGGAGGGACAGTACAAGAAAGGAGGGCCCTGGATGAGATGGATTGACTCAGTGACTGGGGTAATGAGGGTAGATTGTCAGAGACAATGAGATTGGCTCAAAATAGAGCAGGGTTCAGAGCTGTCTTATATAAGGTCACTATGAGTCGCAGGCAATTCGACAGCACATAACAGCAACAACAATCTTTACAGGAGCAGCCTGCCTCCTCTTCCATGGAGAAGCTGGTGGATTTGCCTCATCTAGTGGACAATTATTTTAATTACCACGTCACCGGGGCATTGCAGAACTGTTTCCAAGGATTTTCTTTGCTGTAAAGGGAGTAGACTGTCAGGACTCTTCTCCCAAGGAGTCTCCCGAGTGGGCTTGAACTGATAACCTTTTAGTTAACAGGTGACGGATTCACCACTGAGTCGCCAGAGCTCCTCGGAGATCCACCCGAGAAACAGAAATTCCACCTGGTGGACACATTCCTCTGTTTAAGGTGATTCACAACGACACTGTGTGTGGGAGCCACCCATTAGGTACAGGCCAGACACCAATGAGTAGGAGACGTACTGTATAAACTGACCATCACAAAATGGGGCACAGGCAGATTACAAAGCTGTCTTTGTGTTTATTTCCTGGATGTGTTAAGTAACACAAAAAAAGAGAACCCAGTGTTGTCTAGTCAATTCTGTCAGAAAACAAACTGCCTCGTAGGGCTTAAGAAGCTGCATACTGGGGGGAGGCAGGCAGGGAGGAAAATGTGCAACAATGAATGAATGGAAATCCAAGTTCTCTATAAACTTTCATTAAAATATCAATTAAAAAAAAGAGAAGCTGCATATCTTTACAGAAGAAGACCACTATAACTTTCTCTCTCAGGGTAGCTGGTGGATCTGTACTGCCCAACTTTTGGTGGTTGTTGTTGTTAGGTGCTGTCGAGTTGAGTACGACTCATAGCGACCCTATGTGCAGCAGATCTGAACCCTGTCCTGTCCTGTGCCAGCCTCACACTTCCTGACACACTGAGCCCATTGTGGCAGTCACTGGACATCCCATGGATGGCCAAGAGAACAAACAGCTCTGTCTTGGAGAGGGTGAAGCGGAGTGCCCTTTGGAAACAGGAATGATGAGGCTTCACCTCACATACTTTGGGCATGTTGCTAGGAGGGGCTGTTCCTTGGAGAAGGACATGATGCTGGGAAAGGTGGAGGGTTGGTGAAGGAGAGGAAGATCCTCAACCAGGTGGATTGACATGGTGACTGCTGACTGACCTTCTGGTTAGTAGGCCTAAATGATTATCTCCTGTGCTAACAAAATGTTACCCAAACCCAGAAAACAAAGGGGTAGAAAAGGGTCTGAAGTACCCTACCATGTGTCTCAGTTTCCTCATGCTGTTCGTGCCCCAGCCCAGGTCCCCGTGTTGTGACCAGGTCCTTGTTGGTAGCCTCACACGTCACCCACATCGTTGGCTTGTCCTTGATCCTTGCGTGACATCTGCGGTCCCTCCACTGTCTCTCTGTGCCTAGTCTGCTCTTTTTGTGACTCAGGAGTGATTGCATTTAGAACCCACCTCACTTGAGTCTAATCTCATGATAGGCCAAGAAAACCCTATTCCCAAACGCAGCCCCATTTCCAGGTCTGTGGATACTAGCTAAGGAACCTCTGGTGACATACTGGATTAAGTGTTGGGTTACTAATGAAAAGGTTGGCACTTTGAACCCACCAGCTGCTCTGAGAGAGGAAGACGTGGCAATCATAAAGATTACAGCTTTGGAGACCCTAAGGGGCATTTCCACTTAGCTGCCATGGCATTATCTGTAGGAGCCAAAGTGAGGTCTAACCCAGACACTGGTGCCACCAGTCATGGCTGCCCAGCTGCCTTCTCCATGCCCGTCACAAGCCCATAATTCATTGCCTCTTCTGGGATTCAGATTGAGAAAATAATGAGATGCTGTCCCTTGAAACCTACTTGCTGTTGTTATGTGCTGTCAAGTTGCTTGAGACCCATAGCGATACAATACAATACAATACAATACAATACAATACAATACAATACAATACAATACAAAACAATACAATACAATACAATACAATACAATACAATACAATACAATACAATACAATACAATACAATACAATACAACACAATACAATACAATACAATCCAGTACAATAGCTCTGACGCCTGCCCTGTCCTAAGCCAGTCTCACTGACTCTGATATACCTGCCCCCATTGCCCCAGTTACTGTGTTAATCCATCTCATCTGAGGTCTTCAACTCCTGTGCTGTCCCTTCACCCTTCCGAGCATGATGTCCTTCTCCAAGGACTGGTCTCTCCTGGCCACATGCTCAAAGTATGTGAGACGAAGTTTCAACATCATAGCCTCCAGGAAGAAACTTGGTTTCACTCTCTCCAAGATAGACCTATTTGTTTTCTTGGCTGCCCATGGTATGTTCAAGACTCTTCTCCAGAACCACAACTCAAAGACATCAATTCTTCTATCCTCATTAGTTATTATCCAGCCCTCTGATACACAGAGAGTAATTGCAAAGACTGTGGACTGGATCAGGTGTACCTTAGTCTCTAGACTGACATTGTTGCTTCTCAGTATTCTGGAAAGGTCCCTGACAGCAGGTTTACCTCATGCAATTTGTCTTTGATTTCCTCACTACTGATGCCAAAAGTGTTGACTGTGGAACTAAGCAAGCTGTAACTGTTAACAACCTCAATGTCTTCTCCATCCACCATGGTGAGGTAGAGGAAACCTACTTGGCTCAGAGATCTCCACCCTGACTCTGAGTGCCTGGCCCTGGGTTTGCTATCCAACCTCTGCTGACGACAACCTAGCCATGTTATTGGTACCATCTGCCCAAGATTCATTTTTGGTTTCACGGTTTTGTGCGTCCTTTAAGAGGTCCTGAGAGGGGGTAGGCTCTACCATCCAATACACCCTGATGGAAAATGCCCATGTGCACTCTAGATTTATTGCATGATGGGCTGTGCCAATGTCCCCCTCCCCCTCACTGTCACCGAGGTCCTGGAGCAGCGCCATATGAAAGGAGATAAGTTGCAAACTTGCTCTTTTGAGCCGAAGTACATTAACCCTAGAAGCAGTGTGAGCTCTAAGTCTCAGTGAAGTTCTGGCTTGCTTGCCTGGAGTGGGTGGAACCCTTCTGGTAAAGGTGGTCTTAGCACCAGGCCACCCTGAGTGCAGGCTCCTGGGAGGAGTGGAAGGCTGTGCATGAAGAATGGTCTTCCCTGTTATGTGTTTTCAGCAATGCTTCCTGCACCCATTCTCCCGCTGTACCTCGGCCTGTCCATCTTTAACGTGGTTCCTGTTGTTGTTATTAAGTGCCTTCAAGTTCCCTGTGACTCATAGCCACCCTATGTAAAACAGCCCTAAAACCCTGCTCTATCCAGTGCTAATCTTACTGTCTTCGACACATCTATCCCTATAACCCCAGTCACTAAATCAATCCACTTCATCGAGGGTCTTCCTCCCCTGCACTGTCCCTCCACACTGCCAAGTATGATGCTCTCCAAGGACTGGTCCACCTTGAAACATGTCCAAAGTATGTCAGACAAAGCTTCAGAATCCTTGCCTCCAAGGAGCAGCCTGGCTTCACCCTCTCCAGGACGAACTTGTTTGTTCTCCTAGCAGTCCATGGTATATTCAACACTCTTGTCCAGCACCACAGCTCAAAAGCATCAACTCTCCTATCATCACTAGCTCTGATACATAGCAAGTTAATAATAAGGACCATAGCCGGTATCAGCTGCACCTGTTAGTCTCCAGACTGGCATCATTGCTCTTCAATACTTTGGAGAGGTCTCTGACAGCAGATTTTCCCAATGCAATTTATCTTTTGATTTCCTGGCTGCTGGTACCAAGAGTGTTGATTGTAGAGCCAAGCAAACTAAAGCTGTTAACAATCTCAATCTCTTCACCATTTATCATGATGCTGCCAATCGGCCCAGTGGTGAGAATCTTTGTTTTTTTGATGTTGAGCTTCAATCCATATTGAAGGCTGCAGTCCTTGACCTTCTGTAGAAAGTGCTTCAGGTCCTCCTCGGTTTCAGCAAGCAGGGTTGTGCCATCTGCATAACGCAGACTGTTGATGAGTTTACCTCCAATCCTGATGTCATAATTCTTCTCATAGAGTGCAGCCTCCTGGATACTCTGTTCTGTATATAGATTGAAAAGATGGAGATAGGACACATACTTGGTGTATGCTCTTCCCAATTTTGAACGAGGCAGTTTTTTCTTGCTGTCTTCTGACCACTGCCTCCTGGTCTAAGCATAGGTTTTGCATTAACATGATCAAGTGTTCTGAGATTCCCATTCTTCTCAGAGTCAGCTACAGTTTATTGTGAGCAATAAATGCCTTTGCATAGTCAATAAAACACAGATAGATATTCCTCTGGTACTCTCTGCTTTCAGCCCTGGCTTCTTCTAAACCCAGCCTGCACTTCAGCAGTTCTCTGTTGATGTTCAGTCATTTTTGGATAATCTGCAGCAGAATCTTGCTTGCATGTGATAGCAATGATACTGTTTCATAATTTTCACACTCTGTCAGATCACTTTTCTTTGGAATGGGAACAAATACAGATCTCTTCCAGTCAGTTGGCCAGGAGGTTGTCCTCCTGATTTCCCAATTTCTGGGGCCTGTTTTTTTGCCAGTTCTTTCAGAGTAGCTTGAACTTCTTCCTTCTTCACCACAGGCTCTTGCTCATATGTTATTTCATTAAATTCTTCTGTGTCCACCAATTCCTTTTGGTACAATAACTCTGTATACTCTTTCCATCCTCTTTAACTGTTTCCTGGATCATTTAATATTCTGCCCAAAGCATCCTTAAGTATTGCAATTTGAGGTTTGAATTAGCTCTTCAGTTCCTTGAGCTTTAAGAAATGCTGAGCGAGTTTGGCCCTTTTGACTTTCTTACTGCAGCTCCTCACACATTTCATTGTAATGTGCCTGCTTGTGTATAATCACGCTGATTGAGCCTTCTGCTTTGGTTTCCTACAGATGTCTAACTTTAAATGATGGATGTACTTCCCATGTGGACAGCTCCCCAAGCTCCCCTGCTCTGCTTCTAGTTTCCACATCCTTTTAGAAAGGAGAGAGAACCCTAGGCAGACATTCCAAGAACCTTTCAGCCCTGACCAGGCACCAAACTCATTACCTCATAACCGACTTTCATTACTGTCAGATTAGAACCAAATTCCTAGCTGATTCTACAGTGGGTTTCCAGAGGCCGTAAATCACACAGGAGGAGACTGTTCTGCCCACGAAATGCCCCTCGAAGGAAATCCAGTTACACACATGTAAATACAAGAGCATTTATTCTCCAAAAAATTCCACATGTGGAGACTTTCTCCCTCAGTAGGAAGGTGGCAAGGGAAAGAGCCCCGAGTTCCCCTGCACAATTGCTTTTAAGGTCTTCCTGGATGCTACTGTCGGGGCGGGGAGATTGGGAACATGGTTGGTGGGCAGGGCGATCAGTCATGTGGGTCGGCTTTTGATGGGCTGGCTACTTTGCCTGCCTTTACTCTTTTTTTGTGTCACATAGACAGTAGTTAATTCTTTACTTTGCAAGGACAGATAAGACTTTACCTGGCACATTTGTGTTTGCTTTAAGCTAAGAATTTTTATGGTCCATTTCTGCTTCTGGTATTAATGGTTTTTTTTTTTAAAAAATGAGGTTTATGCTGTCCCCTCAGAGACGGCCCATCTTTCTACTGCGGGGCAGCTGGTGGATTCGAACCACTTGCTTTTGAGTTGGCAGAGCAACTCCTTCCCCACTAGGCTACTATTGTGGTTAGGTGTCAGTGAGTTGGAAATGACTTATGGCTGACCCTCCAGCAGGTTTTCAGAGGCTGAGAATCACATAGGAGGAAACTGCCCACTTTTCTCCTGTGGAGGAACCAGAGAATTTGAACCACCTAAATAGAGTGATCAGTTGGCCTAGAGGGGAGAAAGTGATGCTACCAAGCCAAAGGGGGTGACTTCTAACCCACGAACCTTCTAACCGTGGACCTCGGGCCTGTTCTTCATTGTTTTTGTTCAAACATTCTTCCTGGTTGTATAGTCCTGGTGTGTCCACTTGCTGTACAGAGGTAACTTGTGGTCGCTGTGAAGCTGTACACTGTGACACTGATGTGTCAAATGCAAGAATGGTTACCCATGGTGGACAGTGTTTTGTGAAGCTCCCCGGATAAAAACAAGCTTGGAAGCAGGAGTGGCATCCACTTCCATAAATAGCTTGCCTTTGGAAACCCTATGAACCTAGAGAAAGGATGAAAGTCACACAAGTGTTGAGGACTTTCGTTCATAGGGTCGCTATGAGTCGCCTATGACTTGACGGCACTTAACAACAACAACCTTTAGATTATCAGCACAACTCCTTGCCTACTAGGTTACCAGAGCTCAAAAACAATGGTAAGAACTGATACAAATAATAAGCTGTCAAATCATTCATATGGGAAAGCCTTCTACCAGGAGAGGCCAGTGTCTAGAGAGGGACATTGTGTTTGGAAAAATGCTGAGTTGCCAAAGGACAGGAAGACCCTCGAGGAGGTGGGGCGACACAGTGACTACAGCGCTGACATACGTCCAGCAGAGACGGTGTGGCTGGCACAGGAGGCGACGCTGTCTCGTCCTGCTGTACACGGCGTCCTGAGAAGTTGGAATCAACTTGTTGGCACCTCACAAAGAAACATCCTAACTGCCAAATCAGAGGCTCATGGGCAGCCCCAGGGACACACCCCCTGAACCTCTACTGTTAGATATAAAAAAGAGCGTGAGGGCACGAGGGTGAGAAATAAAGAAAGGAACTGGTCCCAAGAAACAAACAAGCCTTTACTGCACAGTCTGAGAGGCACGCCAAGTGACCTGGCACACAGCATGGCATGCGGACAGGATCAATATGGATGCAGGCAGTTTGGGGGGATTCCTTTTAATAGGGGCCCTGGGGAGGAATAAGATGGTACTTCTCGGAATTTGACGTGTTAATTAAGTTAAGTTTTAGCACCTTTTTTCCAAGCTCAGACTCTTATCAGGATCCATTGTCGGTCTGGTCTTTGATGTGACCTGGCTTAGGTGTTATCAAGTTTCTCAGGAAGTGATCTAGCTTGGGGGTGGTGCGGCAACTGCCATATTCTTCCTTTATCGACAGTGCCCTGCCACCAGGGGCTCTGTCCACCCAAGGCCAGGCTCCTTCCCTAGTACTGCATCTGTTGTGACTCACTGAGTCTTTTCAACAGCCTTGTAATGAGAGCACAGCTGTCTCCTGCGTTTACAGACAAGTAAGCTGAGCGCAGCCATCAGTGGAAAAAGGCTGAGGTATATATTGTTGTTATTGTTATTGTTATGTGCCCTCGAGTCACCTATGATTCATAGCGACCCATGTACAGCAGCTCTGAAGCCTGCCCTGTCCTGAGCCAGTCTCTTTGACTCCGACACACAGACCCCCACTGCTCCAGTACCAATCCATCTCATCTGGGGTCCTGCACTGTCCCTCCACCCTTCCAAGCATGATGTCCTTCTCCAAGGATCGGTTCCTCCTGACCACGTGCCCAAAGTATGTGAGATGAAGCTTCAAAATCCTCGCCTCCAAGAGGAAATGTGGTTTCACCCTCTTCAAGACAGACTTACTTGTTTTCTTGGTCATCATGTTTAGATTCAAGACTCTTCTCCAGCAACACAACCCAAAGGCTTTGGTTCATTTTCTGTCACCCTTATTCATTGTCCAGATCTCTGATGCGTAGCAAGTAATTGCAAAGACCAGGTCTGGATCATGGCTGGAGGGAGATACTTAATGTCATGTGCTGTCTTTGGGCAATGATTCTGAGGTAATCCCCCACCCTCTTTCCCATCTAAAATCAGACCCGGTAGCACAGCGCTTAAGCACTCAGCAACTAAACAGAAGGACTGCAGTTCAAACCCACTAACTGCTCCACAAGGCAGCTCGGGTGGCCTAGCAGTAAGGAGCCGCCCTACCATCCCAAAAGTTCTCAGTTCTAATCCACCAGCTGCTCCACAAGAGAAAGATGAGCAATCTCCAAAACGACTATGAGATGTCATCTCACCCCAGTCAGAATAGCAAAATTTAACAGAACAGCAAGCAACAAATGCTGGCGAGGTTGTGGAGAGACTGGAACCCTTATTTACTGTTGGCCAGAGTGTAAAATGGTGCAACCACTGTGGAAGGTGGTATGGCGCTTTCTCAAAAAGTTGCAAATAGAGATACCATTTGACCCAGCAATTCCACTACTGGGAATATACCCCAAAGAGACCATAATGGACATCCAA
>NW_006399875.1:6291921-6298582 GCF_000299155.1 Elephantulus edwardii | reverse complement strand
CACTGTTGTAGAATGGGATTGACATCAAGGTTGGGGGGAGACTGAGAAAAACTGGATAAATTATGTATACTGCATTGAAACAGATGAGGGAGAGAACAATTTAAAAGCGATATATGATAGGGTATTATGGTTATCACAAGAGTCCAGAATTTAGGTCGCATAGTGGAGTGTATTAGAGGCAGGGGGTGTGGGGGCGGCGGGATTCTATACCAATGAAAGAATTTTCCTTTTACTTTTCAAAGAGAGGAGTGAACTTGGGGGGGGCAGGGAGAAAAGTGCAACAATGAATGAAGGGAAATCCAAAATCTCTGTAAATGTCCATTAAAATTAATAAAATAATACTTAAAAAAAAAGAAAGAGAGAGAAAAAAAGATGGGCAATCTCCTCTCGAGTGATTACATTGCCTCTGAAAGCTCATTGGAGGTCAGCTCTGAGTTGGTTCTGGCTTGCTGGTTCACAGTTAAGATAGAGCAAAGATGAAGCAGGCTGCTTCCTGACGATTTGCACCCTGTTGTTGTTGGGTGCCATCGAGTCAGACCGACCCACAGTTGACCCTCGGCAGATTTTCAGAGGCGGTCAACCACATGGAAAGAGATTGCCCATCCTCGTCCCACGGAGCATCTGGTGGATTTGAACCGCATTCTTTGGGATTGCAGGGCAGCTTCTAGCCTGTAGGCCACTGCAGTTCCCTTTTCAAAATGACCACGTTGTCATTAGGTTCTGTAGAGCCCAAGAACAAACAGATATGTCTTGGAGAAGGTGCAGCCAGAGTGCTCCTTGGAGGTTAAAAATAACACAGCTTCGTCTCACATATTTTGGGCACCTTGCTGGGAGAGGTTATTCCTTGGAGAGGGACATCATAGTTGGAAAAGAGGTGGGAGGTGAAGTAGAGGAAGACCCTCAACCAGGGGGACCGACACAGTGTCTGCAGCAATAAGCTTGAGTGTGTCAGAGTCTGTAAGGATGGCACAGGACAGGACAGGGCTCAGGCCTGTTGTTTGTAGGGTTGCTATGAGTCATATCAGACATGACAGCACCTAACAGCAGCAACAACAACACAGCCATTGTGACCCACTGTCCAGGGAACAAAACACCGTCTGGCCCTTCAACCTGCTCATAATCATTGTCTAACAAACCTAAACCCCCTCTAATCTTTAAATTCTAACTCAAAGCGTTTGGATTTGGTTTCTGTGTGGAAACGGCTTAAAGGCTGGTTGAATGTCGAAGAGGAAGAGCAGGTCGGGAGCCACGCCGTCCTTGAATATGCATGGTGAAGAATGACGTCACACACTGACGTTGCCCTCAGAAGCCCAGTGGGCCTTCAGGGACCACAGGCAGGATGTGCAGACCGAGAACGTGGGGCTGGCGTCCCAGGCCAAGTGAGGGGCTCAGGCCTATGTATGTATATCACTCAAATCCTAACCAAATCCAGGGCCCATCTGACGAGTCCTTCATCTATACAGCAAACAGCTTTAAGGAAAGGGCATCTGAGCACCTGGAAGGAAGTTATAAAGAGAAGTCAAATTATTTAAATTCTAGGTAAATACGTGCAGTCCCTGCTTGGTTTCCAAAGTTCAGTTATATAAATGGAAAGTTTGTGTTTATGTAGGGAGAACAGTGGGTTTTCAGGCAGGCGGAGTCTGGGCTAATTCAGGTGCTTTGTCAACCTCGGGACTCAGAGGACCTCTGGGGGGCTTCATTCCCCAAAATTGATGTAGGGACACTTGTGGTGGGACAGTCTGATGTTACAAGACATGCCATTTGCTAGTTCGAGCCCACCCCCAGCCCCGAGACGATAAGGGAGTCTGTGTGGTGAAACGACTAAGGCTCTTGGTTGTTAATCCAAACGTTTGCAGCTCAAACTTACCTGCAAGTGCCTCAGAAGAAGGGTTAGCTAATCTACATCCAGATATTCAGCTACTGAAATCCAGACAGAGCCCTGTGACTGTGACCCTTCTAGGCTGTAAGTGACTCATCGCTGTGGTTCAGTGTTCAGCCCCATGATGTTGGGCACTAGTGAGCTGACTGACCCTCGTGGCGACTGTAGGGAGCACAGACCTGAACCTTGACCTCTTCTGGGCCATCCTCACCGTCTCTGTCATGCCACACGAGAGCCTAGAAAGTCCTTCAATACGGACTACACTTCAACATCAAGGAAACAAAAATCCTCACCACTGTACCAACAGGCAACTTCATGACTGACTGAGAAAAGAGAGTCATCAACAATTACATCATATTTGGATACACACTTGACATCCATGGTGGTGGCAGCCAAGGAATGGAAAGATGCATTGCAGTGGGAAAATCTGCTGTCAAGGGCATCTCCAAAATACTAAAGAGCAAGGAAGTCAGCTTAAAGACTAAGGTGTACCTGATCCAAGCCACAGGGTTTTCACTTACTTCCTTTGCATCTGAAAGTTGGCTGGTGAGTAAGGATGATAGAAGAATTTGTGCCTTTGAATTATGATGTTGGAGGAGAGTACCGAATATCCCATGGACTGTGAAAAGGACAAACAAGTGTTCCTTGAGGAAGTACAGAGGGCTTCTTAGAGGCAAGGATGGTGAAGCATTATTTCATTTTGAGCCTGTTGTCAAGAGGCAGAAGTTCTTGGAAAGAGATATTATTCTGAGCAAGAGAGTAAGATCCTTAACAAGATACATTGAGACAGTGACTACAGCAATGGGCTTGACCATGGCTGAGAGACTGAGGACGGCACGGGACAGGGTTAAGTTTTAACCTGTGGTTATCAGGGTCACTATGAATCATAGGCAACCTGATGGCACCCAATGACAATAATAAGGTAAACAGTGACACCAGGACACACACCCTTCTCAGAACCAAGATCCAAATGCTGAGCTGCCCTCGAGAGAAAGCATAGAGGGCAGAAAGGGAGGGGAGAGAAGGGCCAATGGAAATGGGAAACACAGTGAAGAATGGGACTAGTGCGGTAGCTTTGTGCGGCTGGCATTGGATGCCCAGAAAGAAAACGTGTCTGAACTCTTGAATAGGGCATCAGTTTGCTCTGTAAACTTTCACCCACATCCCAATATAATCTTAGGGAAAGAACAGAAAATGCTATGGAGCACAATTGTGATCTGATCACCATAGGTCAACACCAAGTTGCTGGCAGCGGGGTCTTGGTTTCAGAAGGTGGTGGGTGGGGGGCCAGGTGGGAAAAGTAGAAGGCTGTGTGTGGCTGTAGTTGGAGGCTGAGTGGACATCAATGTTTAGAGACCGCACTTTTGAGAACCATGTCTGAGAACTACACTTCTCTCCTCGTTTCTCCCAGGTTTCAGACTCAGACCCAGAGTGGCAAACCTATGTTTCCCGGATGGCCCTTTACCTCGACGATGCAGGACTGTGAAGCCCAGACTGGCTGCGTGGCTCTGTGGGAGAATCTTCAGCTTCGGTGCAGAAGACGCATGGCTTTGTGGGAGAATCTTCAGCTTTGGTGCAGAAGACGCATGCCAGATTCCCAGCTGATGCATCTCACGCAAAACACCCCTCCTCCCCCTCGCGTTGCTAGGATGGTGAACAGGCTTCAGCAGAGCTTTAGGGCTAAGGTGGACTAGAAGGCAATGCCTGGTGTCCAGCTTCTGAGAATCAGCCAGTAAGAACCTGGTGGACAGTGAGCACGTTGGAGAATCAGCACTTACTCCTGCTGTGTACGGAGTTGCCAGAACAGGGGGGCCAGCCGACATGACGACACTTAACCGCAGCCTGATCTGAATGGGAGAAATGTGGTTAAATGTTCTCCGCTTCCCTCAGACTCCCACTCCCTTCACCATGTCCCCAGACACAGGACAACTCCTTCTCTCCCCTCCTTCCTTCCCTCTCTGTCCCGTCCCATGTGCCTGCAGCAACCTCCTTCTCCAGCGTCTTTCCATCCACCTTCAAAAGCTTGAAATCCCTCCCATTCTAGGAAGAGTCTCCTCTTACCACCTAACCTGGGTGTTCTGCCACCCCTTGTCCCCAAACAGATGGACATGGCTGGAAATTCCCTGCATGGGAGCCCTTGAGGAAGGGATGGTCAGGACAGACAGGCAGATGCCTCCAGAAGCGACTGACTTGAGGAGGGTTCAGGCAGAAAGATTATGGCATCTGACTTCAGCTGGTTCAAGTCCAGCAGGTGCCCGGGGGCAGCCAGAGAAGGAAGGCTGAATCTTCAGACCTCACCTAAATAGGCCTTGTGTTACCTTGACTTCAGGAGGAGGGCATGACATGGTCCAGGCTGGGTGGTCAGCTTCATGGGCTACTACAAGGACCATGTGACAGCTGGAACTCAGCCACAGAGATTGGAATGGGAGAGGTCTGCAGCCCCCCAGGATGCTACCTTGTATGAGAAGCTAGGAACCACACTATCTAGTGTTTGCAGGATGAAGGCCACTCCAGGGACCAGAGCCAAAAGAGATGGGCAGAGAGGGGACATCCATTGTATCTCAGAGACTCCTCGGTTCCAGGAAACCCAGGATGGCTGGTTCCCCTGCCAAGAACAGGGCAGCAAAGTCCTTGGCCAAGCTATCTCATAATTTCCTCTTTTACCCCTCCATTTTAGATGTTTAAAAAAATTTATACTGGCTTACTTACAAAGTTCATAAAGTTTTCATACATTGTTTTTTCACGTCAGATCTTTCCCCTTTCCTTTCCCCATCCCTCCCTCAACCCATCAAATTGTGTGACCCTATGCTTAAGCTTGCCCCCCCCCTTCCTTGGATCCTTGTACTCATTCTACAACAATGGCCTTATACAGTATCTGTCTTTATGAGACTGAGTTAGTTCACTTAACATAATGCTGCCCAATCCCTCCTATGTTAGGTAGTAATTTACAAAATCATTGCTCCTGTGTGCTGCCTAGTATTCCATTGTGTGAATGTACTATTATTTCTCATTCCATTTGTTTGTGGTTGGGCATTTGGGCTGTTGCCATGTTCCTGCGATGGTGAATAATGCTGCTGTGAACATTGGTGTACAAGTCTCTGTTTGTACCTCAGTTCTCATTTTCTCAGGGTATATTCCAAGCAGTGGAATAGCCTTCCAGAGTGGTAGTACCATTGTACAATCCCACCAACAATGTATAAGAGTTCCTATCTTGCCACATTCATCACTTGCTGCCCTACTACACTTTGCCACTGCAACTGGGGTGAGATGGTATCTCATTGTGGTTTTGATGTGCATCTCTCTTTTTTTAAAAAATTATTTAAATTTATTATTAATATCAGTAATAATTTACAGAGACTTTGGATTTCCATTTATTCATTGTTGCACATCATTTCTCCACTCTCACCCCTCCCCCCCAGAACACTACACTCTTGGAAAAATAAAATTCTTTCATTGTTTTACAAACCCTCCCCCAGGTCCACTCCACCACGTAGCCTTCGCTCTAGACTCCTGTCATGACAAAAATACCTAATCACATATCCCTTTTAAACAGTTCTATCCCTCAACTGTTTCAGTGCAGCATACATTATTGAACCCATCTTTCTCAGTCTCTCTTCAACTCCAAGGTCAGTCCTGTTTTACAACTGTGGCACCATGCAGTATTTGTCCTTTTGTGACTGAGATATTTCACTCAGCATGATGTCCTCCAGGGTCACTCATTTTTAATAACATTGCATGAGTTCTTGTTTTTCAATGCAGCATAGTATTCCATTGTGTGAGTATACCACAGCTTCTCTATCCATTCGTTTGTTGATGGGCACTTAGGTTGTTTCCAACTCCTTGCTATTGTGAACAAAGCGGCAATAAGCAGCATCTCTCCCTCTTAATGCCAGTGATTTGCAGCATATCTTCATGTGTCTGTTGGTCATCTGAATGTCCCCCTCTGAAAAGTCTTTACATGCCTTTTGCCCATTTTGTATTTGGATTATCAGTCTTTTTCTTGTGGAGGCCCAAGAGTATTCTGTGAACTTTTGTTATGAGACATAACAAAACTCATGACTTTTGTTATAAGACTTATGTTGTGTTTTGTTATGAAGCTTTTGTCTGAGATGGTATTGCCAAATGTTTGTTCCCAATCTGTAGGTTTTCTTTTCACCCTTTTGGGAAAAGTTTTGATGAACACAGGGATTTAATCTTTAGAAAGTCCCATTCATCAGTTTTATCCTCTTCAGATTGTGCATGTCTGGCTGTGTCTGGCAGTCCCTTTATACCATAAACTAAGCCTTCTAAGCTTGGTCCTACTTTGTCTCTTATGAACATTATGCTTTTGGGCTTTATTATGAAGTCTCTGATCCACCTTAAATATCCCATAATTTTCAGTCCCCTCTATCTGTATCTGTCCATCTCTTTCACAAACTGACGCACACATTTCATGACAGACCTGCTCCTCTCTTCTCTGTTGGATGCACTGTATTCTCATATATCTCTTTGTTGCATTAAAAGCACTTTTGAGACAGATCTGCTGAGTTGAGGTCTGCTGACATTTCACATTCTCCTTAACACTATTAAAGATGGCCTACAATCAACACTCTCGCTGTCAGAAGTCAGGAAATTGAAAGACAAGTTGCACTGGGAAAAGATACTGTCAAGGACCTCTCCAGAGTTCTGAAGAGCAAAGATGTCAGTCTAGAGACTAAGGTGCACCTGATCCAGGGCATGGTATTCTCAACTGCTTGTTATGCATCCAAGAGCTGGCCAATGACTGAGGATGACAGAAGAATC
>NW_006399875.1:6259224-6290096 GCF_000299155.1 Elephantulus edwardii | reverse complement strand
AGATGGACTGACACAGTGACGGTGGCAGTGGGGTCAGATGTGACAGAGACAATGAGGTTGGCTCAGGAGAAGCTGTAGTTGACTTGATGACACATAATACATAATAACAACAATCTTGGCTCTGTCATAGGTTCGATTCCTTGGCCATGCTGGGATTTCCTGGGAGGTCCGGAAAAGATAACTAAGTCTGACTACAACCAAACCTACTCCTTAGTAGACAGGGGACAGCTGCATGGCCGTGAGGGTGGGCTCCCCTGTTCAAGTCAGTATGTCTCATATTAAAGATTTGCAACAGCAGGTTTACTTCTGCATGTCCGGTCCACCGGAAGATGCGTGAAGGGCTCCTTGGCTCCCTCCCCGCTGGGAGGTCTGAGGGTCCTGGAGTCCTTGGGGTCACCTGCGCCTGCAGGTCCTGGCTGGGTGCCCTGGCTGGCCTTGGGGAGGGTGGGGGAGGGAGCTGAGCACACAGGCTGCCTGGGTCCAGTACTTGGTAATGATTTCTGTAGGAGGACCATTGCTCTAAGAACCTGCTACTTCAAGCACCACACGTTGAATCTCTCCATTCTTCTTCTTGTCAATAACCAGAAGGCATGTAAAGGCCATGACCTTTGGGCCGGGTGCTCGAGTGTGCAGAGATTAAAGGCGGATTCCAGAGAGAAAAGGAGAAAAGCCAGGCACACAGGAATCTGTTTACCCTTTAAGCCACCTACTTCACTGTGGCCAAACCTTTATTAAAATAGCTCCTCTCAGAGGAAATAGCTCTCCGTTCTGGGGTCTTTAACACCTTTAGCTGAGTGTCTAAAGGTCGCTAGGCTGAGAGTGTTAGATCCTGCAGCAAAGGGCAGTGTAGTCAGAAATTGTTCACCCACAGAATGAAGGGGATTGGGCTGGGGCTCCCCACACAGTTGACTTCTGTACTGGGATTAATGAGACAAGAATACTTTTTCAGCTGTTTTGTAATGAACTTATTGCCTTTGGACTAAAGAGCCTGACTTATCCTTGGAGAACAAATGCAGTATTAGACATTATGACAAAATGACTTAAGATATAGTACAGGACCTCCCATCCATCCATCCATCCATCCATCCATCCATCCATCCATCCACCCTCATTCATTCTCTCATCTATTTACTAATCAGCCCACCCATTCATGCATGCATCCTTCCAATCATCTGTCACATCAATCCATCTATCCATTCAACCATCTATCCATTCATTCACCCACCCACCCATTCACTCACATACATCCATTCACATATTCATTCACCCACCACTCACTCACAAACATCCATTCACCCAGTCATTCACCAATCCAACCCACCCATTCACTCACACTCATCTATTTGCTCATTCATTCATCCACCCATTCACTCACATACATCCATTCACCCACCATTCACTCACAAACATCCATCCACCCAGTCGCCAATCCAACCCACCCATTCACTCACACTCATCTATTTACTCATTCATTCATCCACCCATTCACTCACAAACATCCATTCACCCAATCATTCGCCAATCCAACCCGCCCATTCACTCATACTCATCTATTTACTCATTCATTCATCCACCCATTCACTCACATACATCCATCCATTCACCCACCCATTCATCCACCCATCAACCCTTCAATTTTCTATTCTTCCTTCTGTTTGTCCATCCACCCACCGTCCATCTGTGCACCCATTCGTCCATCCATTTGTAAATACATAGTACATTCCATTGCCTCCTACTATCTATTCCAGACCTGAGCAGGAGTGAACAAGACCAACCCTTGCTCGCTCCCAGTCACACTGGACAGAGAGAGCATGAGCAATCTGCCTTCCACAAGACATGTGCTGGGGGAAGACAGGAGGTTCGGAGGGTGTGAGGGGAACCGAGAAGTTGAGGGTGCAGTCATCCAGAGTGCTCTTTACTGGAAGCCGAGAGGAAGCTGCCTCTGTTGGGTGCTCATAGCGGCTCTGGACACCCTTGAGCCCATTGCTGTGGTCACTGTGTCAGTCCACCTGGCTGAGGGCCTTTCTCTCTTCTGCCATCTCTCTACCTTCCCTCTCCGGTGAATGGCCTCTCCTGGCAACATGAAAGAATGCTAACCTCTTCTTTGCCATCCTCATAGTCATTGCCACCTTTGCCCCCACTGTTACAGCCACGGGGTCAATCTGTGAGTCACTGAGGATGTTTGGGATCCTCAGATGAAGGGTGGTGTGAGGAAGTGGGAGCATCTCTCCACCCACCCATCTTTCTTCTAGAGGAGCAGTATCCCAAAGTGGACAAGAGGGAGCTGCAGGAAGGAAGCAAAGAGTTAAAGTCCTGAAAGGAAAGCCAGTTGTAGCTGCAGCCAGTGTGGTCTGAGCCACCTGAATGCCTACACAAGACAAACCACCTCTCTCCCACATCCAGGGCTAGTCAGTGCCCTGGCGCCAACGCCACATGCCAGAAAGTCCTTCCCTGTCTTGAGCTGAGGGCAATTGGTGAGCGTGTTTGCTGTTTCCAGTTTGGACTTTTATGTTGCTGTGAAGCTGGACAATGAGGAAGGAAAAACACATCAAAATAGAAGCCTTGAGTTGTTGGTAAAGAAAATAGTACGGCTCACAGGCTGCCAAAAGAGCAGAGCTATCTGTCTTGGGACAGTAAATGCAGCCAAAGTGCTCCTTAGGGACAAGGCTGGTGAGACTCCATCGCACATTCTCCAGGCAGTTGTCAGAAGGGGGCAGGTCCATGGAAAAGGATATCAAGCTTGCAAATGCAGAGGATCAGAGAAGGATAAGAATGCCCTCAACAAGACAGATGGACACAGAGACCAGGACAAAGGGCTAACACAGGACAGAGGGAGTGAGGACGGCTCAGGACCTGCTAGGGCTTCGTGCCTCTGCACGAGGTCACCATGCGTTGGAGCTGACTTGAGGGCCCTAATGCGAACACTCTGGCAGATGTGTATGGAGAGATGCGCACACCTTTCCACCGGACACACACTTGGTGGCTGCATTGTCTCATAGGAGAGTTTACAGACTTTGGGGACTGGATTTTTTGAGAAGCAGAGCCCCAGGGAGCTCTGGTGGCCTAGTGGTAAGAAGTTGCATTGCAATCCCAGAAATACGTGGTTCGAATCTACCAGATGCTCTGCTGGAGAAGGAGGGACAATCTTCTCCTGTACCAGTCAGATCCGATTTGACGGTACACACACACAAAATAATTAAAAAAAAATTTTAAAAAAGAGGCAGAAGCAGAGCCCCCGCAAAGTCTGTATGAAAAGCCAGTGAGTGTGGCCCTGCTATTGTCTCCGGGCCCTGGGAGCAGCCTGGAGAAGCTTCCCGCCAGGGCGGAAGGCAGATGGGCAGGGGGACAGACTGGAAATGGGATGCAGGAAGAAAGATCACAAGGCAGCCAGCCTCCAGCAGGGGCCAGATGAGGGGCATGTATCTGGTGTGCCCAGATTGTTGAAGTGACAAGGTGAGGTACATGGTGTGGCTGTGGCTGGTTGTGGAGGTGGTGGCCAGATTGGGGCTATGGTGGACACAGTGTGCCCTGCCCCGATGCTCTCTGCCCCTCCACTGTTTGAGGGCATCACTCCCCTGTTCTCATGCCCTTGGGATTCTATGTGGAGTTGCCTGTGGACGACTGAGCTGCTCTGCACAGCTGGTCAGAGATGGGCATTCCTGGAGTGCATTGTACCCATCTGGACTGGCCAGGAAGTGTTGCCCTGCTCTTTTAAAATTTTTTTTTTTATTTCCCCCTTATTGTCCTTCTCTGGTAAAGCATCCAGTGGATTTGAACCATGTACCTTCAGTATTACAGTGCAGCTTCTTGCCACTAGGCCACCAGCTCTCCCTCCCGCTCTGTCTTGACTTGCGACAAAGTCTAGGATTTAAGGTCTACTCTGGATGACACTGAGGCTGGAACTCACCCCAGCTTGGCTTACCATCCTTCCTCACATTCTGCCTCCCCCACCCCACTACTCTTTCACTTACTCCTCCTGGGACATAACTAGGACCGAGGGCCCCATCCCTCCTTGGGTCCAGAGCTGGGGGCCATGCTTTGCACCCCTGGCCTTTCTAGCTGTATGCAGAGCTGACATCTGAGAGCTGGATGATGAATAAGGAAAACTGAAGAACTGATGCTTTTGACCTGTGGTGTGGAAGAAGGGTGCTGAACAGCCCACGGACTGCCAGAAGAACAAACAGTAAGTCTTGGAAAAAGCACAGCCAGAGTGTTTCTTGGAGGCAAAGATAGTGAAATTTTGTCTCACACACTTGGGCCATGTTGCCAGGAGAGTTATTCCTTAGAAAGGGACACGATGCTTGGAAAGTTTAAGGACGGCAGTAAGAAGGGATGACCCTCAACCAGGTGCATTGACACAGTGCCTGTGGCAATGGGCTTGAGTGTGGCGGAGATGATGACGATGGTACAGGAAAGGACAGGGTTCAGGTTTGTTGTCCATAGGGTCACGATGGGATGTTCTCGACTCAACGACACCTAATAGCAACAACAACAACATAGCTGGGGAGCTATCAACGGCAGTGGGACCCAGCGCCCCAGTGTCTCCAGCAGCGTCCAAGGCTGGCACATGTAGCCTGCAGCATCCTGTTTCTCCCCAGGGCAAGTCCTACCTCTCACTGCTCGGCATTTGGAGCCCATGGCTGGACCTCTGCCCCCTTTCTGTGCTATTGCTTTTGCTGTTCAGGGGTGTTCTGCTTTTGTTTGTGAGGGGACCTGGATGGGGGGGGGGGTCCTGGTGATCTCACCTGGCTCTTTCCCAGTCCAGTGTCTGGCCAGTCTCTGTGGTTCCCTCAGTCACTTTCACATAAGGAAACAGTATGATGGGCATCTGTAGGACTGTAATGCCCTGGGCAAAGCCCTGCTTCCTCTCTGGCTCCAATGACCTTCTTGTCCACTCTGAGAGGTCTGTATGTGGAAGAGACCCTGTGGCTGGCAGGCTGCCTTGTGGACAGCTCCCGGGGCTTCAGCAGAGGCTCCCAGAGCTGCTGGACCCCACACCTGGGAGCAGTTAGGGAGTAGGCTCAGTCAGAAGCAGTGTAAGGCTGGGAGGCAGGAAAGCCTGGTGAGGGGCACTTGGCATAGACCCCGGGACTGAGCAGGGCTGGGGCAGCACATGGCAGGACTGCCCAGCTGTCCCATCCACGGCCATGAAGGGTGCTGACATTCATTCCAAGTCAGGGATCAACCAGAGAGGGGTCCCTTGGGGTATGGCCTGATTGATGGATGTCCACAAGGACCCTAGGAGCCGAGGCCACAGCAGAAACCACTTAGGATGCTTGTCCCAGAAAAATGCTTGGGGCTGGGCAGTGGTGGTGGACAGTGCTATGGCCACAGTCAGGGCACATGGAGAGAACACAGGGTGCTGACAGGCTAAGGGAGGAGCTCAGCAAGGGCAGGTACCCACGATGACACTAGGGTTGGACTTGAGTAGGTGAGCGCCGACAGGTGTGGCTGAATCTGAGGGGAGAGACCACAGGAACATGGCCAAAGTGAGGTCAAAGCTAACTGGAAAGAAATGAGGATGTAAGCTTAGTTAGGGTGGGGCTGGTGGTGCTGAGAATGGGGCTCCAGCCAGGGAGTGCGTGGGGACAGGAAGGGGAACCGTGAGCCACAAGGCACCTGGTCCTCAGCGTAGGCAAGTGTGATGGCTTGTTTAACATATCGGCTTGTCTAGGCTGTGGTTGGCAGTGACCTAGCCAAACATTTGCTCAGCTGCTGTCATGAGATAGCTAAAATGTGGTTAAACCAGTTGACCTTGGGTTGAGCTCGTTACTTTTCATAATCAACTCTCAATCTGCCATGACCTGCCATCCGAACTCTTGCAGTGTAATCACCTTCTGTATAATGTAACGCGATGTGATTACTTTCCACAGTGTAATCAAATGCAATGCCATCTCTCTGTCCGTCGAGGACATACTGGTGTGGGGTAGCCTTTAAGCCTCCTCACTTCTGGGTTATAAAGACGCACACATCATTCAGCTCATTCACGGTCTTGAGTCACCTGCCACTCAGCAATCCTCCACTAGGTTTCCTCGGTTAGGAATCTTCATGAGAGGAGTCTGCCCCCGTCTTTCTCCTGAGAAGCAGCTGGTGGGTTTGAATTGTTTGAGCAGTACGGTCGTTTGATTAGCAGCACGGCACACTACAAACTACACCACCAAAGCTCCAGGTAGAGGAAGAAAAACCCAGACACAGAGGTTGAATTTGTTCCGACTCACGGTGACTCGCCACCAGGCTACAGAGGCTGTAAATCTTTATGGGAAGTGACAGCCTCATTTTTGTCTTAAGGAGCAGCTCTAGGGCTCCAACTGGTTACCTGTCAAATCAGTTCGCAGCTCCACCAGGTTACAGAGGCTGTAAATCTTTATGGGAAGTGACAGCCTCATTTTTGTCTCAAGGAGCAGCTCTAGGGCTCCAACTGGTTACCTGTCAAATCAATTCGCAGCTCAAAGGAGGACTCCTTATGGAGCTAGCTAAGACTGTTTCTACTCCAGTTGGGATACACCATGGACCACCAAAAGAACAAATGAAGTTGTCCAGTAGGGATGCTCCATGGACCTGAGAATGGGGAGACTTTGTCGCCTAGCCTTTGGACATGCTATTAGGAGAGTCCAGTCCCTAGAGAAAGGCACCATGCTTAATGAAACAGAGTCAGCAAAGAGGAAGACTCCCGAGAACTGAACAGCCACAGAGGCCCAGCGACGGGTCCACGCACAGCAGTGCGTACGAAGATGGCTCAGGACTGGGCAGTGTTCCCTTCTGTTGCACCCAGGGTTGTTTGTGAGTCAAAAGTGACTGTGCAGAACCTAGCAATCCAGGCTTCCAGCCTCGAGAGCTGTGAAAAGATCAGTCTACTCTTTAACCCCATCCACGTATGGTCTTGGGGTTATGGTGGCCCTGGGGTTATGGAGAGACGGGAGGGGAGCTGGAGCCAAGCACAAATGAGGCATTGTGTCTGAGGTCATTGTCACGACATGGATTGTTTTATTGTTTGTACTGACCCGCACACGACATGGACACGAGCAGACAGTGATGGCTCTTGGGTTTCTACGGAGAATGCACAGACACGGCTCTGAAGGCAGTTCATAAACTGGTCCCTCAGCCATGACCGCAGACAATCGTGAGAACGCCCCCCCTTCCCTCTCACTGCATTTGGGGTAGTGGGAGGGGACCTGCATGCGTGCTCTGTGCCCTTTATGACTCGAATCAATTCTCCTCTGCAAGGCGGTCCACAACTGGGCTGGCATCAATGTTCCATGGCTCCAGGACCTTGTTGGAGGAAACACAAGCTTCCCTTTGGACCAATGTTGGGTGTGCTGTGGGAAAACAGACAGTCCCACACCCAGACTTCAAGACAGACCACAGACTGCCAAAAGAACAAACCAATCTGCTCTGAAAAAAGTGCAGTCGGGGTGCTGCTTGGAGGTAAGGACGGTGAGACTTCGTCTCCTGGGCGTTGGGCATGATGCTAGGAGGGGTTGGTTCCTGGAGGACGTCACATTTGGTAAAGTAGAAATGCTTATAGGCCAGGACATTGTGAAATGAATATTTAGGAGCCAAGCTTGAATTTCAAGATTTCTGATTCACAGGTAGGTAAGATGTGGAGGAACTATCTGCTGACATGAAAGGTGTCATCAGTGACGTGTGCGTAAGTGAATGAAGACTCTACGTGATCCTCCTCCCAGTGCCCAAGGCCCTGAAGGATGGGGGTCTCCAGGGGTTCCTGCTGCTGGGGGCACCAGTCATCACAGGACACACTTCTGTTTGTGGGACTCCCTCTTGTGGGACCAGGACTGAGCAGACTGGTGTAGACAGAATGCAGTGGAGCCCAAACTGACTCCCTATAGGTCTTATTCTCCTTCCCTCTGAAAACAAAACCCCAATCACACATCACCACTTCCAATGGGCCCAAACAGTCTCCATGTGTAAGATGGAACCACATTATAGTTTGCTCAGACCTAGGTCTTTGGAGAGGACTCTGAGGCTGTGGACAGTTTCTCCAAATCTGGATTTTGTATCAGTAGACACTGTGTGACACTTGGATTTTTTTCCCTCCAAGCTGAGTAAACAGGATCCCAGAAGCTCCTGCTCAGCCCAGTGTGTGTGCAGTGACCACCGTCCATTTCCTTGAAGCATTAATGACCCTAGGACAGTCGCTGGACATCAGGGACAGCGGGGTGGGAGCCGGCTGTGCACAAAACGACCATGGAGCTAGAGGTTTTCTGCCCCAGTGGGCCAGGGGCTGGGGGGCTGAGCCTCACCCCACAGGTCTACACTAAGTTACTCTACCAACACACGACAAACACAGTGAGGGACCTCTCCCTTGGCACAGACAGTGTGTAAACATTGGGGAAAAGAATCCCCCCTAGAAAGGTAGCATTAAATAGTGAAAGAAGCCCTCCTCTCTCGCTCCTCCGTGGGCGCTCGGCTGTGCTCCGCGATGGCCTTGCCCTTGTGGACTTGCTGTGTGGACACTCCTTGCTCCATCGGTCTATACCATCAGCCAGTGGCGAAGCTGAAAGAAAAGCAGGGGTTACTCAGCAGTGCAGGGAGGGGCTCCTCACAAAAAGGGGGGTCCTAGATGAACACACTAACTGTAGCCATGGACTAAAAGTGTGTCAGAGATGACGCGGACGGTACAGGATAGGACAGGGTTCAGATCTGTTGTTCATTGGGTGGGTGTGAGTTGTACTCAACTTGACGGCACCCAACAACAACAACAAACAACAAAGATTAATAATCTGCACCCCTTCTTGGTCCAGACACTTTGGCAGGGCAGATTATCTGTGGCCTGGACTGTGGCTAGTCCCCTGGGAGATGCTTCTCGGGACCAAACATGTTCCGGATGTGGTACCCAAGACCAGACATCTGCTCTACATTTATGCAAATAAGTTATTATCTGAAAAGGAAAAGTGATAGAGTACAGAGATCAGAGGCCCTGTGGTGGTGGGCTGGCCCAGGAAGTAACTGCCAGGGTACCTGCCAATCTCACACACCCACTTGGTACTGATGTTTTCACCCCCACTTTCTTGAGGTCCTTGATTACCCACTCAGAAAAGGGGACCTACTATGGCTTGCTTTCCTGGACCGTAGAGGAAGAGCAAGAGTGGGCCTCAGACCCCCCCTGGTGGGAGTTCACTCTTCTCATGAGAAGGTTCCATGGACCTCATTACTGCCCGGGAATTGATGGATAGGCAGGGCCTGCTGTTAAGGCTCTTTGCAGGACATCATTGTCTATGCTGACACAGCCGTGGTCCAGCCCGGCTCTCAGCATCAGTAATTCTGCACAGACTGCAGGCACATATCTGTATCACCAGAATATGCAGCTTGCTTCTGACAGAACCATATCTTGGGTAGAAGAAGCGAAGTTACTGCAGATGGCAGGCTAGAGCATCTCTATTTGTCTCGTTAGGAGAACCCTGGAAGGGCCAGCAGCTAAGACAGTGCAGGTGTGATTGGAGACCTGGAATGACCAGAGTGAGGCCAATACAGCAGAACTCAGGTGGGATACAAGACTCCATGATGGGTCCCAGTCTGGCTGGAGGCCAGCCTGACCAGGGAGGCCGCCTAGTGACAAGTGTACTTCAGATCTGTGAGGATGGACTCCAGCTCTGAGTCCCAACTATCCTGACGGTGAAGCGTCCCTCTGTCTTAGCCAAAGAAGAAGATAGATAGAAGAAGATAGAAGAAGACATATAGAAGAAGAAGAAGGTAGAAGAAGAAGAATGTAGATAGAAGAAGAAGATAGAAGAGATAAGAAGATGAAGAAGATTGAAGATAAGAAAAGAAGAAGAGGAGGAGGAGGAGGAGTTCTTCTGTCATCCTTATTCATTGTCCAGCTCTCAGATGCACAGCAAGTGATTGGAAAGGCAATGGCCCTAAGAGAATCCAATAAACAGACTCTTGGGCAGCCGTCTATAAAATATTGCCCCCCACCCAATTTGGTATGAAATTATCACCATATTTATTGTACAAGAAACAGACCCAGTGTAATTTTAGGAAGTGATATGTGACTCTGAATGAACGAAGTAGAATGCGATGAAAAGAGGTGTTAGATGAGAAGTGGATAACTGCATTCTTGTACATGCAAAGTGGAGTATTATTTAATATTGGAGTTTATGATGCCACATGGCATTCCTGGCCACTGAACTTGACTTAGGAATGTGAATAAGGAGGAATATGCGAACAGGGCATGTTAGCCTGTCCACAACGGGATCGGCTAGTCTCACCAATCGACAGAAGACTGCTTGGCTAGCCTCACCCTTAAACTGAGCACGTCCAGCAGGAGAGAGCTTCTCGCCATCAGCACAGGAGAAGCAGGCACGCAGTGGAAGGACACCTTTCAGGATCAAACCTCCTCATGCCAGCGAGGCTTACCCGCAGCAGCGCCAGCTTACCTCCCAGCAGCAGGAGCCAAGACGGAAGCAGAGCGCTAACACGAGACGAGCTGTCCTCGGGGCTGCTCGCCTCACTGACACTGACAGAACCGGAACTAAGAGTCTTTGTTGGACGGCTGGTGTGGACAGGGGGGTTGGGAGGCCAATATTGGCAGAACTGAGAACTTTGTATAACACCGGCTTAAAGCTGTGGGGATCAAGGCTGAGCTGCCTGCGAGCGTATTTTGGAAGCTGTCCTGAACTGTATTCTGTAACTAATCTGGATTATAATCTTTATAAAAGAATCACGCAGGATGAGGCGCTCTGGCGACACGGTCTGAATGGAGCTGAGCTGCTGACCCAGCGGCAGCAGTTCTCTGGAAATGTGAATCCACCAGCAGCTCCAGGGAAGAACGAAGGGCAGTATCATTTCATGCTTACGGCCTCACGAAACCTGGTCAGCTACAACTTCCAGCTCCACGGCAGTGAGTGAGTGAGCTGTCGCCGTAGACAGAGAGGCTACTTCTAACCAAGACAGGGTAACATGGACAAAATGAACCCTCCCAAACTATATAAACAATGAATGAAATATACAAAGCAAAGGTTTTCCCAGACACTGGCCATCAGACACAAGGAGAGGTGATTTCAAATAAGCAGGAAGCCAACATGGTGAGCTTTCTAGGGCATCAGCACTCTGCTCAGGTGCAGCAAAGTGAGAGGGAATCTCACTTGGAGCTCCTAAGACTTGCACCAAAGACACGTCACGGCGCTGCAGAGGAAAGGACTGGTGAGCTGCTTCCAAAGCCTTGTCAGCCCTGGGGAGCAGTTCTGTTCTGCTCACGGAGGGTCACCGTGTGCTGGAATGGCCTCGGGGACAACTAACAACAGCAGAGTTCAGAGTAAACGCTTGGCATCATTGAATTAGTACTAAAAATGGAGTTTCCTGGCGCACAGTGACAAGCACAGTGACAGGGTCACAGTCAGCAGGAAGAGGACCCGCGTGGGCCCTCCTGATGCATCTCTTAGCACATCTCTCATCCAAAGTCTGATGAAATGAGGGAGCTCTGGTGGCCTAGTGGCAAGAAGCTGCACACTGCAATCCCAGAGGTACATGGTTCGAATCCACCAGATCCTCTGCTGGAAAAGGAGGGGTAATCTCCTCCAGTATGAATCAGATCCGATTTGACAGTACACAAAAAAAATAATAAGATAAAATAAAATTGTAAAAATTCAAAGTTTGATGAAATTGCTTTGTGTCTCAGAATGAGCAACATGAGACCCATGTGAAGCTCTTCTGTCCCTCCTGCCAGGAGCAGGCACACAGTGGCTCAAAGCCCACCCAGGCCGTGGTTCTGGGCAGCGGTGCGTCAGGGAGACACTCTGGACAGAGAATTCTCTTTTCAAGCTTGAAGGTAAGCATAGAGCAGGTAGCTCTGAATTCCCTGCCAAGGGGCTCCCAGGTGTGGGGGACACTCACCGTGAACTGGCGGACTTCCCCGCTGTCCACCAGCTCATGCTCCTTCTCCGGGGTGATGGCGTAGGCCAGTTTCTGTAAGAGAACACAAGACTGTCAGTCCTTACAGATCCTCATCATGGGAGCCAGGCTCTCCTCCATCTGCCTCGGGGGCAGAGCCCGAGTTGACGGCCCCTTAGGAGCCATGGTCAAGTCATTTGGCTACTAACCAAAAGTTTGGCAGTTCGAACTCACTAGCTGCTTCCCAGGGCAGAGGTGAAGAAATCCACTTCCTTAAAGACTCACAGCCTTGGAAACCGTGTGTGGCACTGTCCTGCAGCGTCTCTGTGAGTTAGAAACGACTTGGTTTTGGGGGTTGGATCTCCTTAAATGCCAGAATAAGGTGGTAGATGCATTGATCGAGCCCAGCTTGAAGTGCGTCCTCCAGGAGGTAGGGTGAGCGCTAAGCCTGCATGCACGCATGAGTGCTCGTTTCTAGCATCTCTGAGCCCAGGTGCAGATGCTTCAAGCTCACAGATGCAGAGAGATGCTTGTTTTGTGTCCCATTAAACACCTGGAGAAGCAGCCAGGAAGCGGGCCTCCCACCCTGGCCACGGCCGACGTGTGAAGGACGGGCCTTAGTTCAGCCAGTTCACTGAAGGGGAGGCACCTCTGCTTCTCACTCCCGGGGTCCTCCTCTCAGGTCCTCTGAGGGGCAGCGTTTCCCCAGCGGGGTACAGACTCCACTGACTCCAGCCACTGCCCCGTTCTGAGGGTCTGTGGTCTCAGTTATTGTTTCTGAAACGGCTCTGCTCACCATGAGAGCCAGGCTGTGTGAGACGGGAGGATACTGGCTCTCCCAGCAGCTGGACTGCGACCACCCTTACCCTCCAGGCTCCCTGGCTAAGCCCTCCCTGCCTCCCAGTCTGACCCAGAGGTGCAGAGCGCAGCACCCTCGTGTCCCTCTGCGCTGCCCTGTGACACTCGGAGGTGGGTCAGAGGGAGGCTGTCCACATTGGAAAGCCAGATGTCCTTCCTGAGGTCACACCAGATCTGGAGGCCCAGGGCCCACCCTTGACTTTGGTCTGAATGGACTTCTCAGGTCACTCAGGCATGGGACATCCACCACTATGTCTGAGTGGGACCAGGATTATTCCTGACAAGTCCTGGATCCTGGACCCAGCTCTGGTAGAATCATCATGTGGACAATGAGAGAGTCCACCAGTTCACGGAGAGGGCAATTATTTCCAGAAAGACTGAAGCATAGAGCACAGAGCCGTGTGGACGGATCCCCGACAGCAGACCCTCAGCCCAGTGGGTTCCTTGCCAGGAGAAGTGGGCCATTCACCGTTCCAAGAGATCACAGAGCCACAATGGTCAGTGGCAGGACCTTTGAGACAGTTTCACCACCCTCCATAGACAAAACTGAGACACAGCAGGGGATGTGCTGTTCTCAGAGTCCCCAGAGCTCCCTCAAGGCTCACGGGGAGCAGAACTGACTCCTCTCTGTAGCCTACAAGTGCGTTCAGCCCCTAGCAGAAGGCACATGAATGGTGGTCTGATTGCTCTTCACGGGCTGTCCTTTTCCCCTGTACCAGTACACATACGTGTGCACACAGATGTGAACACACACACATGCATGGGCATATACACACAGGGACAGACATGGTAATAGACTAGAGCACAGAACAGACGTGGGCACAAACACATGATCACAGACACACACATACACAGGCACAGACACATACATGCATGAACATACACTTACAAAGCATGCACATACGTGGACACACAGACACAAGCACGTGGACACAGGACAGGCGCGTGCACACACACAGACACACACACACACACACACACACACACACACAGAGAAACGGACACAGTCACATAAACATATAAGTAGATACACAATTTATGACTCTCCTCTCAGCGTCTCTTTCATTTCTCCATCTCAGCCTCCCAGCAGCCTTCTTCTCTCAGGCCAGGGCAGGAGTGGAAAACGTGGGCCGTGGGGACTCAGCCAGACCATGCTTGCTGACCTCACAAAGTGGAAAAAGGCCAGGGGCGTGGAGCGTCCACCCATTACCCACCTCTCGGAAGGACCCAGGCAGGCTGCAGAACTTGTAGGTGGCGTAGATGGGCACCATGGCCATGGAGGATGTGGCTATGACCCAGCCCAACACGTTGGCCCAGTCGGGGAAGATGTAGGCTCCGTAGTGTGGGGGTCTGAAGGTCACAATGCTCACCACGACCACAAACTGAAAGCAAGTGACACAGAGGTCAGCGTTGCAGAGTTCGAGAGTAGAGGTGGAGGCAAGACGTCGTGGGAGAAGGTCACTCAACTCCAGGCTTCCTTGAGTGCCACGTCCCAGCCGGGTCCCAGGAACACCAGTGTCTGTCCTGTGGACCAGTCTCACTGTGTGTGCATGGAGAGCAGCTGGCCCGCGAGCCCTCGGGTGCTCATGCTAGATGCTCAACATGGGATGAAGGCCCTTTCAAGGGATGTTTGAGGAGTGAGAACTCTGTCCTCACAAAACTTCACCTGTTGACCCTTCTGTGAGATTAGCGCCTGACAGCACACTCAGTGACATCTGCTTATTTACAAGTCACCACTCTGATGACCTGACCTATTGAGGCTACAGCCAAGCTACCAATGTCACAGAGAGGCTGTCATCACAGGGTTGCTTGGCGACCCATCAGCATCCTGAAAGCTTGGACGTGGCCCCCAGTAAGAAAGCTGTTTTCTATAGAGGCCTAGGCTCCAGCCACCTTCGCTCTGTATATGAAATAAGTTCTTAGAAACGTTGTCTTCCCAAGGTGTGCTTCCTCTCATAAACTTTATCATCCACAACCTGCATTATGCAGGTGAGACAACATTGATTGCTGAAAGTGAGGAGGACTTGACACACTTGCTGTAGAAGGTCAAGGACTCCAACCTTCAATGTGGATTATATCTCAACACCAAGAAAACAATAATTCTTACTACTGGACCGATGTGAGAGAAGAATGGGCAATTGGCTCCTGTGTGATTACTGCCCCTGGAAACCCAGAGGCCTGACTATGGGTTGGTTCTGACTCTATGATACACAACAACAACACGACAAGTGGACCAACTGGCAATACCAGGAGAGATGGAGAAGAGTGATGAGGCCACAATCAACACCCATAGTAGCAGCAGTGGAAAAAAAAATCAAAGGATGTGATACATTAGGCAAATCTTTTGTCAAGATACTCTCCAAAGTCCTAATGAGCAAGGATGTCAGTTTAAAGACTAAGGTGTACCTGGCCCAAACCATGGTCTTTTCAATTGGTTCCTATGTATCTTAAAGTTGGACAGTGAAGATGATAAGAGAAGAATTGATGTCTTGGAATTGTGGTGCTGGAGATGAGTACTGAACATCCCATGAACTGTCAAATAAGCAATATAATATATAATAAATAAAATAGGATAAACAATATCATAAACACGTGTGTTCGAGCAAGTGCAACCAGGGTACTCCTTAGAGGCAAAGATGGTGAAACTTCATCTCACATTCTTCGGGCTTGTTGTCATGAGGGGCCAACCCTCAGAAAAAGACATCCTGCTGGGGAAAGTGGAGGGTCAGAGAAAGACCCTCAACAAGACGGACCGATGTGGTGACATTAACAATGAGCTCAACATATCAAAGAACATGAGGATGGCTCAGGAAAGGGCAAGGTGCAGACTGGCTGAATAATCCAAAAAATGACAAGCTTGAAAGCAGGAGTGGCATCCACTTCTGAAACAGCTTGCCTCTAGAAACTCTGTGAACGTGGAGAAACGATGAAAGTTATACCAGCGTTCAAGTCTTTCATTCATAGGGTCACTATGAGTTGTCTATGCCTGGATAGCACGTAACAACATCATGAATTAGTTGACTTGAGAGTGTCTAAAGATAACTCTATTCAAAGGGTGCTCTCCTGGGATAGTGCATAAGAGTTGTTTCCAACCCAAAGGTGGTTCAAATCTACCAGTCACTTAGTTCAGCAGGAGAAAGACAGGCAATCTCCTCTTGTGCAATTTACAGCCTTGGAATGGACTTGATGACAGTGAGACACTCTTCAAGAGTATCTGAAGCATTTAGTGGTAAAGTTCAAAGGCGACAGTTTTCACCTCAACATAAAGAAAACAAAAATTCTCATAACTGGACCGGTGAATGTCACAGAGGAGGAAGTATCAACCTTGTCAAGGATTTAATTTTACTTGGATCCACAAGCAACAATCATGGAAGCGGAAGTCAAGAAATCAAAGAATTGCATTGTATGGAACAAGTCTGCTGCAATAGCGTCTTTGGAGTGTTAAAAAGCCAAGCTGTCACTTGGAGAAATCAGGTGCATGTGATCCCACCTCTAATATTTCTAAACCTCACACACACGCATAAATTGTACAATGAATTAAAAAGACTGAAGAAGGAAGAGCTGGTGCCTGTGCATTGCAGTGTTGGTGAAAAACATTGAGTGGACCAAGGACTGCCAGAAGGACAACTCTTGGAGGGTCAGCTGGTTCAATGGCTCACAAAACAACAGTAACAGCAATCATGTAACTTTTGGAAAGGATGTATGATGCATTTGCTGATGGAATGATAGAAAAGTACTGTCTTGTACCATTCTCCAGACAATCAAAAGTTAACATGTGTCAAACAACAAGCAACTATTTAATAACTTACACATCAGACCATATAGAAATTCTTCTCTTTTTTTGGGTCACAATTACTATAACTTGACATAAAACAGGTTCTAAGGTAAGCATAACAGAAACCAGCATCACTCTCCAGTTTCTATCAGGCTGGCTCAGAATGACGATAGAATGAAGCTCTGTTTAGCACAGTTGGTGAGTTTTACCTAAAATCTTAGAAAGTATGCTTTCTGACTACAGTTCAAAGAATTTGTCTAAATCTTGGAATGCATGGGAGCATTTCAATTTCCTGGAGCAAAGGACTATGTTAAAAGGGGGGACCTGCTAACAGGGGAGCGTGCAAAACAGCTCACTTTAAAATTAGGGTGGGATCATTAAGAAAAGGGCGGCTCAATCAGATGAAGACACAAGACGGGACACACTGGGAGTGGTTTCCTCTTTTGCTGACCTTCGGAGTATAACTTGTGTTGTCCCTAAGGACCACTCAATGTTGTGGAAAGGGGCTCTGGTAGCACAGAGGTTGAGTGTTTGGCTGCTAACCCGAAGATTGGCGGTTCAAACCACTCATACTTTCTCTCTCAGGGGGTAAAGACCTAGAAATCCACTCCAGTGAGGCCTGTGGCCTGAAAAGCTAGGGAGCAGTTCCGCTCCCTCTGGCAGGGATGCCTGGAGTTAGCATCGACTCAACAGCACACAGCAGCAACCACGGGGATGAAAATGCAAGAGTGCCCTCGGCAGGCACCGTGCCAAGTGGCCCCCAGAGAGGCACAGCTGATGGACTCGGGCGCCATCGCGTGCACGGATGTACCTCACTGTCAAGAACAACGCTGTGGAGATTCCTCTACCAGGACCCCGTACGTTCGCCCATGTTATTTCAGTGTCATCTGTCCCAAACCCAGGCGCCTGTTATGAATGTAAACAAAAGGAAATCAGTTTCTGTCAAACTCATTCTGACTCATGATAGAATTGTAGCTCATCTGATCTCCAGTAGGGAGCTCAGGTGGCCTAGTGGGTAAAGAGTTGCTGTGCTAACGCAAAGGCACTCGGTTTGAACCCACAAGGTGCCTTGTAGGAGAAATTTGGCAATTTCCTCCTGTGTGATATGAGTTGGTTCCAACTTGACAGCACATAACAACAGCGGCATAGTCTCCAATGTCAGGTTGTTTTCTGTGGGTTCTCCCCCCCTCTTTATCATTCGCTTTTCTGTTATTCTTCCAAGATTGATTCTATCTATGTGTAAACTGTCCCTTGACTTTTCACATTGGTGGCCTTTATGTCGTAATTATTCTTTTGTCGTTCAGCATAATTTATTCTAGGTTTATCCATTCTGTGTAGTATTTCACAAATGAATTTTTAATGTGGCAATATTTATTTCATTTTATATTTGTTGTTGTTGTTGTTGTTGTGTGCTGTAGAGTCGTTTGCGACTCATAGTGACCCTATGTACAACAGCCCTAAACCGTGCTCTATCCCGTGCCAATCTCATTGCCTCTGACACACCCATTCCGATTACCCCAGTCACTGAATCAATCCACCTCACAGAGGGTCTTCCCCTTCTGCGCTGTCCCTCTACTCTACCCAGCATGATGTCCCTCTCTAAAGACCTGTCTCTCCTTACAACATGTCCAAAGTATGTCAGGCGAAGCCCCAGAATCCTTGCCTCCAAGGAGTAGCCTGGTTTAACCCTCTCTATTGAGTTTTTTTAAATTATTATTACATTTTATTAGTTTTAATGAACATTTACAGAGATTTTGGGTTTTCATTCATTCATTGTTGCACTTTTATTGAGATTTTAATGAAAGTTTATCAAGAACGTGGAATTCTCTTCATTCATTGTTGCACATTTTCCTTCCTGCCCGTCCTCTCCCACAAATGCATTTTTTAGTTAGTAGACATGAGTTGTTTCCAACAGTTTGCTGTTACAAATGCATTTTTTAGTTAGTAGACATGAGTTGTTTCCAACAGTTTGCTGTTATAAATAGTGCTGTAGGAGCATGGATTGGAGCTCTCATACACAGTGGGTGGGACTGTAAGATCATACAGCCAATGAGGAAAGCAGCTTGGTGCTTCTAGAAAATTGGGACTACAAACATTATTTGATCCAGCAATCTCATCACTGCAAATATCCCCAAGAAATGAGAGCTACACATATAGTTAGAAATGCACAACTAGGATTCAATATTTTTTTTTAAAAGGGACCATCTGAAAATCAAGTGCCTTGTGTATAAAAACCTTTTTCCTATATGGTGAAAACAAAGCCTACAGACTGGGAAAAAAACCCCACAAAAACATTTGGCAATGACATCTCAGACAAGGATCTCATAATAAAAGTTTACAGAACACTACCAGGCCTTCACAAGAAAAAAGACTGATAACCCAATTACAAAATGGGCAAAAGACATGGAAAGACTTTTCACAGAGGAAGACATTCGGGTGGCCAACAGACAATGAAGAAATTCTCCAAATCACTGGCAATCAGAGAGATGCAAATCAAAACAACAATGAGATACCATCTCACCCCAGTAGCAGTGACAAAGTTTAACAGGACAGCAAGTAATAAATAAATGGAAAGAATGCAGTGACTGGAACTCCTATGCACTGATAGTGGAATTATAAAATGATATAAACACTCTGGAAGGCAATTTAGCATTTCCTTAAAAAGCTGAACACAGAAATCCCATATAACAAGCTATTCCACTACTGGGAACATACCCCAAGGAAATGAGAACTAAGCCATGAACAAAGACATGCATGCCTATAGCAGTGTTATTCATAATAGCAAGAAAATGGAAACAACTCAAATGTCCATTAACAAACAAATGGCTTGAGAGAAATTGGGGTATGTTCACATGATGGGACAATGACTTAGTAATATGCTCTATAACACAAGTGAGTCTAGAGAGCCTTGGTTGACTGACCGAACTCAGTCTCATAAGGACAGATACTCTGTAAGATCATGATTGTAAAAATAGAAGGATAATTGATGTGTACGAATGTTCAAAAGTGGAAAGCGAAAGGGGGAAGATATGCAAAAGAGGGAAGAAGGGACATCACTGAGATAGTCGAGGTTAGTTGATAGTTAGGTGATGGTGGGGTGAAGGAACTGGAAAGATTCAACAGCGACTTGAAGAGAGGAAAAATAATAGGCATGGATCAATAGTAATTAATGATACAAAAGAAATGTATTTGCATGTATGAAACACAATGTGAATGAAAGGCTGTATAAAACAAAATGTACGTGAATGAAACACAATGTACATGAGTCATTTGTATGCAAACCGGTAACAATCTTAGGAGAACTGTGAGCTGCAGCACACACAGACGGACAGATGGATGGACACAATGGCTGGACTTTTTGGAAGTGAATTTCCAGGTGTTTATTCTAAGGCATCTCTGGGTGGGCCGAGACCACCAAGCTGTCAGTTGCAAGTGAGCACATTAACTCTTGCACCACCCGGGGACCCCACTGAGAACACAGGTGCTCAGGACCCCTCAAGCCCCCCACCTACTGGGCTATCCCAGCCACTGCATGTAGATGGGGTTGGGAGTGTTCCCACATGTGGACCCTATGCTGGTCCTTGGGGTGAAGCCTTGGGCTGGTCCGGATTGGGGTGGGGGGTGTCTGGCCTGAACCATAAGCCCTGTTATAGGCATGCCCCTCAGGCTGGCCAGGGCAGGAGGAAGGCCAGTGGTCAGGGAGACCCTTATCTCTGTGACTAGGTCATGGGGCTCTCTGCCTACACCTGGAGGTCAGCTGTTTCAATCCACCTGTCTTGATTTTACCTGTAAAAGATCACCCGTCTAAGTTCACCTAGCTGAGGCCACCTGCGTTAAGATCACGAGGCTGAGGTCAGCTGGCCAGGATATCTGGCCATGGCTATCTGTCCAGACTGCACCAGGCACTTGGGCTTTGTGAGTCATCCAGTCTCAGTCACAACTATGGCTCTGCTGTGTGTGGGGGGGAAGCAGCCCCAGAGGATACACAAATGAATGGGTGCGGCGCTGCTCCAATAAAGCTTTATTGATAAAAGCAAACAGCAGGTTGTGTGTGTGGCCCAAAGTAGCATACTAACTCCTGGCCCAGACAATGAAAGGCAGACAGCTACGGAATGTACTCGCCCTATCAGGAGCCCTGGTAGCATACTGGTTAAAGTGTCTGCCTGCTAACCAAAAGGTTAACAGTTCAAACTCACTCAGAGTTCCAAAGGAAAAAAAAAAAGACGTGGTGATCAGCCTGCATAAAGACAGTTGTTGTTGTTGTTGTTGTTGTTGTTGTTATTGTTGTTAGGGCCCACTGGGTTCACTACAACTCACAGCAACCCAATGAACAACAGCTCCGACCCTTGCCCTCGCCTGTGTCATCTTCATACACGCTCTGCTTTGCTCAAGCCCACTGGTCACAGTCACTGTGTCAGTCTGTCTTGTTGAGGGTCCTGCTCTTTCTCTGACCCCTTCCCAGCATGATGTCTTCTTTACCAACCACTGATCCCTCCTGACAATGTGCCCAGAGCATGTGAGATGACCACATGAGATGACACATGAGATGACACATGAGACGACCACGTGTGACATGTGAGATGACACGTGAGACAACCACGTGTGACGACACGTGAGACGACCACGTGTGACATGTGAGACAACACGAGAGACGACCACTTGAGATGACACGTGAGATGACCACGTATGACAACATGTGAGACGACCACGTGAGACGACGTTTCCCATCCTTCTCTCTGAGGAGTACCCTGGTCACATTTCCCCCAGGGACATCCTGCGGAGAAGTTCTCTCCATCACCAAGGGTGCGGTGAGGAAGGTCACCTGGGGGCAGCCTCATGGCTTAACCTAAGCCCCAGTCCTGTCCTTGGAGCCTCTTGCACCTGTCGTTTTCCCTTGGGACATTCTCAACTCCATCTCTGTCCTAATGGTATCATCCTTGGTGACTCCCCCGATAAAGGGGACACTCACATGAGCCTTAAGTAGGTCTGGAAGGCCCTCTGAGATTCACATGGACATTTTCCTCTGGTTCCAGTAATAATGCGTTTGCTGCTGACTGAAAGGTTGGTGGTGTGAACCCACCCAGAGGTGCCTCAGAGGAAAGGCTTGGCCAACTAGTTGGGGAAACTCATCCCTTGAGACTGTAAGGAGACCAGTTGTGCTCTGACACACATGGGGCCATCAGACAACAAGTGATAGAAAGAAAGGCAGAGGAAATCCTTCAGAGGACACCAGGGGTGCAGGCGCCAGAGACACCCCTCAGTTCCCAGCTTTGTGCTTCATCTAAAAGCAGCATGCAGCACCCCTTCCAGACCTTGGGCACAGTCTCTTCATCTGATAACCACGTTCAGCTGCAGCTGCACCAGGGCAGAGGGCACAGGGCGGTGGAGGACCAGGGCCAGGCGCTCACCCTTGGTCCCTTACCAGGAGGAAGCAGGGGCTGACGAACTTCCAGCACAGACGCCAGTACAGGCCAGGTCGCCGTCCAATCATCTGCTTGATGTCGTCACTGAACTGCCCGACGCCTGGGGAGAAACAGGGGCAGACGTGGATGGCAAAGTTAGGGGGGCCACGTTGCCCACTTGTACCACACACCTGTGGGATCCTGCCCCGTGGGGTCTAGCCCCAAAGAACCCTAAGCTCACAGCGTTCTCCTGGGCATCAGAACCACTCCAGTTTCTCCAGATACCTGCCCATCCTGTAGAGTTTTTTTGTGGGAGTCCCATGTTGGAAGCTGTGCCTAGCACGGTGCCCTCCTTATTACTAATGATCACCAAAAAAGCCCTATTCATCTGAGAGCAACGGCCGAGCCTTCCCAGCAGTGCCCCTTGTCCACCCATCATGCTGTGTCACCTCCACAGACCCCGTGTCCTGGATCCTCATTTGTTAAGTAAAGCTCTTTCTATGATTGTTGTGATTGGTGTCTCAAGCCCACTACAACTCACAGCGACGCTGTTCACCACAGACTCGAGTCCTGCCCTGTCCTGGCCCTGCCACACTGCAGACCCAAGCGGCGCCCTGTCTTGGCCCTCCCACACCGCAGACCGGAGCCCTGCCCTGTCCTGGGCTCCCACACCGCAGACCCAAGCGATGCCCTGTCCTGGGCTCCCACACTGCAGACCGGAGCCCTGCCCTGTCCTGGGGTCCCACACCGCAGACCGGAGCCCTGCCCTGTCCTGGGCTCCCACACTGCAGACCGGAGCCCTGCCCTGTCCTGGGGTCCCACACTGCAGACCGGAGCCCTGCCGTGTCCTGGGCTCCCACACCGCAGACCCAAGCGGCTCCCTGTCCTGGGCTCCCACACCGCAGACCGGAGCCCTGCCCTGTCCTGGGCTCCCACACCGCAGACCCAAGCGGCGCCCTGTCCTGGCTCTCCCTCACGATCTCACGCCCACTGTGAGGTCACTGTGTCAACCCACCCCTCTGAGGGCCTGTCTCTCACCGTGTCATCCCGCCCCCCTCTGAGGGCCTGTCTCTCATTGGCTGACCCTCCTTCTTTCTCAACACGATGGCCTTTCCCCAGGACTGGCCCCTCCTATCTATAGGAGGTCCTCAAAAAAAGCGGGGGATAAATGTGGATCAAAATGCAAAATCACGAACATGACAGGGCTTGCTGGTCCCACAGAGACTGTTGTGACCCCTTGGACCCTAGCCTTTGAGATGCCTTTTGAATCTGGGGCTAAACTCACTCCTAGATTGACTTTCACCCAGGTAACCAGCAGGGAGTGGGGAGGAGAAAGAAAAAAGAAAAAAAAAAGAAAAGCTATTTCCAGCAATGTCGTAAATGAGTTCTCTTCTTCCACCAAAGCAAACAGCAGTGATCAAAGTATGGAAGGTATGGTTTCTATCCTGGAGGACTGCCTCATGCATTTAAAACCTGACAGGGAGCCTTGGGGGTACAATGGAGAAAGTGTTTGACTGCGGATAGGTTTGCAGTTCAACTCTATATGCCATTCTGTGGGTAAAAGCTGTAGCATCCTGCTTCCATAATGATTATAGGTTTGGAAAACACTTTTCTGTGTCCTACAGAGCTGTCCGCTGGGCCAATAGGCAACATCATGATAGACAGAAAGAAGGATGAAACTATGTGATTTCACCTTGCTTGGATCCACAATCAACACCATCGGTACTAGCAGTCAGGAAGTATAAAGATGTATTGCACCAGAAAGTCTGCTGTGAGGGACCTCTCCAAAGTACTAAAGAGCAATGATGTCAGCTCAAAGACTTGCCCGATCCAAGTCTTTTCAGTCACCCGCTATGCATCTGAGAGCTGTACAGTGAAAAAGGATGGCGGAAGTAAGAGTGCTGCCTTTGAGTTGTGGCATGCTGCTGGGAGAGGCTGTTTCTTGGAGAGGGGCATTGTGCTTGGGAGGGTACAGCGGCGGCAAAAGAGAGGAAGACCCTCACTGAGATACACTGACATAATGACTACAGCAAAGGGTTCAGCTATGTGAGGGATGGTGACATGTGAGGGATATGTGAGGGTGGCATAGGACAGGACAGGCAGGGCTCAAATCTTAGTTCTTAGTTGACTCAATGGTACCTGACAACAACATACAGACCTGGCAAGGAAGGGTGAAGTTGCAGCATGCATCCATTTAACAGAAGAGGAAACAGAGAGAGGGAGAGGAGAGGTGTGACCACCCCTCAGGACAGCTGTCTGGGAGGACATTTGTTTTATCCTACCAGCCCGCTACAGGCCAGGCACTCATTGTCCTGGGAGAGAGAGGTCAGCATGCCCAGCGATGGACAGCCCTGGGTCAGCAGCGTCCTGACTAAGATTGATCCCTGGATCCTCAAGGTCACAGTCAGTGTAGGAATGAGGAGCAGGACTGGGGGAGCCCAGGCAGCAGGAAGGATACACCAGCCGTCACATGGTTTGCTCTTTCATTCCTGATGGCCTCAAGCACAAAGAGACCCCTCTTTGGGAAGACCTGCCACTCATTTAAAGCAAGCAGCATTTATTTCATGATTCTCAGCAGGAGCGGCGATTCTCAGCTGTTTCTCTCACAAACGAGAATCTCAACCCTGGTCGGCACAGCCTTCTAGTTGGCAGACCCTGGAAACTCTTAATTATAGATGGAACTGGAGCCCAAACAACGCTGTGTAGCAGTCTTAACCTCTGCTCTTGTGAACGTGATCCTGTTCGGGAAGAGAGGTTTCCTTTTGTGATGTAAGTAGGTCATACATAGTTGCTGTTGGTAGGTGCCACTGAATCGAGCATGACTCATAATGACCCTATGAGCAACAGATCAGAGCCCTGTCCTGTCCTGTGCCATCTTCATCACCTCTGACACACTTGAGTTCATTGTTGCGGTCACTGTGTCAATCTGTCTCAGAAAAGGTCTTGTCTTTTGCTGACCCTCAACTTTTCCAAGCATGATGTCCCTCTCTAAGGAACAGCCTCTCAGCATCTCTTAGCAACATGCCCAAAGCATGAGAGATGAAGCTTCACCGTCCTTGCCTCTAAGGAACACTCTGGCTGTACTCTTTCTAACACATATCTCTTAATATTTTTGGCAGTCCCTGCGATATTTAGTACTCTCCTCCAACACCAAGCTCAAAGGCATCAATTTTTCTATCATCTTTATTCACTGTCCAGCTCTCAAAAACACAGCAAGTGATTGAAATGACCATGGTCTGAATCAGGCACACCTTAGTCTTCAGACTAACCTCATTGCTCTTAAGTATTTTGAAGAACAACAACAGTCCTTGACAACAGACTTGTCTAAAGTAATATGTCTCCTGATCTCCTGAATGCTGGTGCCAAGGGCATTGATTGTTGATCCAAGCAAGCAGGGTGGATTGTAAATCTAAAGTCTTCTGAGGATAGTCTTATAAAAGAGAGCACGAGAGACAGAGAGAAACACACAGGGGGAGGGTAGACCTCAAGAAACACCAAGCAATGACAAAGAAATCCAGGCGATGCCAAGGGGCATGGAGAAAAGGCAAGGAATTCTAAGGAATGTCAAGACTCTAAGAAATGACAGGAAATATCCAGAAATGCTGAGAAACTCCCAGGGTTCCCGACTATGAAAGACAGCACTAGAGCCAGAATGCTGAGTGGGACTTCTAGCTTCTAAAATGATGTGTCAATCAATTTCTGTGCTTTTCAGCTATCTGCTGGTGGGACCTGTATGGAGACCAAGACATTCTTCTTCCTCTACTAGCAGTCCTGAGGACACCAATGCCTCAACTAACTATGCGATCTTAAGAATTAATCAGGATATCCCCACTGGGGGAATCTGATTCCAGACAAAGTATCTTCACTGACTCAATGGAACCAGATAACCACAAGCCTTTCCTCGCTGGCGATCCTGGAGCAGCCACAGGGTAAACTTCCTGAAACTAAAATGCATCACTTGACAAGGCAGCTTTGCCAGTAAGAATGCAACGTGAGATGCCAGCTCGCTTGGCAATAAGAACAATAAAGTTCGGGGTCCCCCCTTGTGTGGGCTCCAGCCCCAAGCCCAGGCTCTGTCCTTACCGTAGAACCAGGCCACCCCAATGGCTTCAATGAGAACCCCAAAGAGGATGGACGTGCCGGCTGCAAAGTGATCCAGCAGTGTGAAGACGTAGATGCCACCCTGGAAGAGAAGGAGCGTCTTCTGAACTTGATGCCCGCACAGCCGCATCCTTGCCCCTAAGGGGATGCTTTTACAAGATAAACTTCACCCGCATCAGTGCATATAGTGTCAGTTTTATATCTACCTACATCACTAACATTCAACTCGTTGCTGCTTCTTAAGAATCTCTCTGTTAGAATATGAGAACTGAGGCACAAACTGAGATTTGTACACCAATGTTCACAGCAGCATTATTCACCATCGCAAGAACATGGAAACAGCCCTAATGTCCAACCACAAACGAATGGATTGAGAAATTATGATTCATTCACACAATGGAATACCATGCAGCACGCAGGAGCAATAACTTTGTAAATTATTACCTAACTTGGGAGGGACTGGAGAGCATTATACTGAGTGAACTAACTCAGTCCCATAAAGATAAATATTATATAAGACCGTTATTGTAGAATGAGTATAAGGATCCAGGAGGGGTGGGAGAGGCTGGAAGCAGAGGGATGTGGATGTGCAGGGGGAAGGGGGGGATTAATCATTGGGTTGTACAATTTGATGGGTGGGGGGTGAGGGAAATTGAAAGAATTTGTTCAAATTTGATTAGAATTTTGAAAATACACTAGTGGAAAAAGATAAATTAAAAAATAAATTAAAAAACAACAAAAAGGAAGAAATAATATCTCTGTCATGCAAGAATGAAACCACCTCCATACTCCTATCCTGGGCATCCCAATGTGGTCAGAGAAGGAGCCAATCAAATGCCACACTTTACTTTGCCTCCTTTGTGAAGGGAGGTGACTCCAGCCACCCCAACCCATACTGCTACAACTCTTCCCCCCACCCCCATATTAAAAAACTCATTGCTTTTAAGTCAGAGCCAACTCATAGCTGAGCCTCCAAGTGGGTTTCCAGAGAGGCTGTGAACTCACAGGACGCGACTGCCCTTCTTTCTCTTAAGAAGCCACAGGTGGACTTGAGCTGAGTGAATCTACTTGTAGACGGCCAACAGAGCTTTCTCTAGCTTTGCTCTCCAGCACCACCAATCCAATAACAAGGAGGCTCCCACAAAGAGAATTTCTAAAGGAGCTGTCCAGGTGCTAAAGTAACTCAGACGCATTCTCAGTGCACACTCTAACCATCATGGTCAACTCAACCCGACTTATTGCCGTGGTGTTGAAATAAGCTCATAGGTGACCCTCCAGCAGGTTTTTAGAGGCTGTAAATCACACGGGAGGAGATTGTCCATCTTTTTCCTGCAGAGATTTGAACCACCAGCCTTTGGATTGGCAGTACAGTTCCTTACCCACTAATAATCCACAGGCTTTTAAAAGGAGGTGCAGCTCTGCAGAAATACTGTGGTTTTGATTGACTGACTAAGATCAGCCTAGGGCCAAGCACTGATGAAGCCTCTGTAACTTCATCAAGCTCCCCTCTGCAGCACACACACACACACACACACACACACACACACACACACACACAGGACTGCTGGCGATGTACGTACGTTGGTGACGCAGAAGAGGGAGAGGAGGAAGGTGGCCAGGACGATGAAGAGGGTGAAGAGCTCCCGGTGCCGGTGCAGTAGCTGGAACTCGTCAATGAGCCCCGTGATGACGGACTCCATCCCGCCCATCTGCAATGCACACAGAGCAGAGAGGGGTGGGGTGAGGGGGTGGCCCTGCACTGTGCCCCAGGCCGTGTATCCTTGGGATTCCTTGGGTTCGGGGCTGAGGGATAGACTAGAATCAGGGACATGCCCTATTGTCACATGAGAGAGGGGACCTGGCTGGGTGTCCTTTCTATTGATGAGAATTTGCACTGTTTCTTCAAAAGAGCTCATGGAGCAAAAGCTCCATGGCTAAAACACAGCCCACTCCTGCTATGGTCCAGAAGGTTACAGACGGCAGCTCTGCCAGAGTTTGCTAACTAAAATATGATGCCCATAAACATGAACTTGGCATTGTTGTTGGCTATATCCTACAAACATGGATATCTTCCTTTAATAGCAGTCAAGAAATCAAAAGATATGTTGTACTTAAGGAGGAAAATAGGCTGTCAAAGACTTCTTTAAAGTGTTAAAGAGTAAAGATGTCAGCTTAAGGACTAAGGTGTGCATGACCCAAGCCATGATACTTTAAAATGTTATTATTTTCGTGTGTGTGTGTGTGTGTGTGTGTGTACCATCAAATCAGATCTGACTGGTACAGGAGGAGATTGTCCCTCCTTCTCCAGCAGAGCATCTGGTGGATTCAAACCGTTCACCTCTGGGATTGTAGTGCAGCTTCTTACCACTAGGCCACCAGAGCTTGCCCCAAGCCATGATACTTTCATTTGCTTCCTAAGCATTGGGAAGTTGGCCAGTCAATAAGGAAGACTGAAAATAATTAAAGCTTTTGAATTGTGGTGTTGGTGCAGAGTTCTGAATACCCCACGGGACATTACAGTGTCTTGGAGGAAGGGTAACCAGAGTGCCCCTTAGAGGCAGGGATGGTGAAATTTTGTCTCATGCACTTTGAGAATGTTGTCAGGAGGGTCCAAGTCCTTGGAAAACAAGATATGATGCTAATAAAGATGGGGTGTCAGAGAAAGAGACAAAGACCCTCAACGAGACGGATTGACATAGTGACTGTAGCAATGGGCTCATGTGTGTCAGGAAGTGTCAGGATGGCACAGGACAGGACAGGGTTCAGATCTGCTGTTCCTAGGGTCACCATAGGTTGTACTCAACTTGATAGCACTTGACAACAACAACACTCATTCATACACTCCCCATTGACCAGAACAGGAACTGTAAAATTGCAGGGTGTCAAACAGCTGGCCTTGTTGGGGTTTTCTGTGTGCCAAAGATGACCCTGGAGACAAAGGCAGGGCCAACCTCCAAATGGCTTTGGGATGATGGTGTGGGATGTACAGAGCAAGGCTCAGCTCTCTCGTTCAGAGGGTCATTAGGCGTCATAGTTGGCTCAGTGGAACCTCACATCCACCTACAGAATGTTCTTTCCTGCCCTGCTCTGCCCAGTGAGCTGCCCCACTTAGCAGAGGTCCTGAGATGTGCCTTCCCCAGGCAGGGAGCTCTGTCCCACTAGATGGGCTGCTCAGAGGCACATCTGATGTGGAGACAGAGATGTGGAAATCAGAGGCCATGGACACCCAGTGGGCCACAGCCTGAGCTGGACTGTGGGCAGGAGCTGAAAGTAGAGGGCAGCCAGCGAGGACACACTCGGGGAGGTTTCCCAGCAAACATCTGGGAATCGTCCAGCGATCAGAGGGAAAGAGCTTCGTGATGCACTTTCCAGGTAGCAAGCCTGAGCGCACCTGAGCCAGCAGACGGCATGGGGTGGGGAGCACTGGGGGCCCACAGCCAACTGCATGGGGGTGAAGGGGATCACCAGTGAGCCTACAGCTGAGGGGGTGCGACACCACGTTCTCAGCTGCTGGTCTTGGGCAGTGACGGGAAGAAGGAGCTGAGAAGCTTCTGCAGGCAGATGCAGCGCTGAGCGAGGGCCAGCCTGCTGCTTCCGGTCTGCGGAGTCAATTCTGAGGTGTCCACATACAGCCAATGCTCTCAGGACACATCTGTTCTTCAGGGGGAAACTCGGGGGGCTCCGGGAAGCAGGCAGGGCAGGCGCTCAACCTTCTCTGACCTGAGATCCCACCACTCTTGTTCGGAGTCTTGCTGCTGGGACCCTTCTCTAGCCTCTGTAGGGCCTCAGTGTAGAGGACCCTCAGCGCCCCGGGGTAGAAGATGGAAGGTACAGGTGGACCCAGTTTTCCCAGCCTCGGGAAAGGGGTGTCCAGGTAATCATGGCACTTGTTCTACTCCCACCAAGGGCTCTTGGCCGATAGGGAGGTGACAGTGCTGGGAAGCTTGGGGACAGCCCAGGAGCGTCAGGGGCCTGCTCTGACCACGCGGCCAGTACTCACAGCACTGTCGATGCCGAGGGTGAGCAGCATGATGAAGAACACGACGGCCCAGGCCGAGGACAGCGGCAGGGTGGCGATGGCCTCGGGGTAGATGATGAAGATCAGGCCGGGACCTGAAATCAGAGCCCACTCACTGCTGCTGCTGCTGGTCCCTCAGCCCCACCTGGAACCAGAGTCCCCCCTCACTCCTCCAGCACCACCTCGCCCTAACCACAGCCCCACCCTACTGCTCCCGCTGGTCTCCGGCCGCCAGCTCACCCTGAATCCCACCCCACTCCACTGCCCCAGCTCATCCAGCCCCATCCCACTCTCTGGCCCCAACCCTCTGACGGCAGCCCTCCCCAAGGCCTCCAACAGGACAGGGCGGCATCTCTCTCCTTGAGCGACCCCTGTCGCCCCTCCAGTGGATTTGACAGTCACCTGGCCCAGGTCTGGAGAACAGAAACCCTAAGTGAAAGGCTTCACAACCCCAAATCCTTATTCCTCTAAATCGCTCATGTCCACAATGGGCTAGAGGGCAGTGGGGGTGGGGGGACGGACGAGCGAGGGGCAAGTATCAAGAGTAGCTTTGGAAATAAATAGGTCTACAACCAGGAGATTTAACATGCTGGTCTGTCTGATACTTCTCTAAATCTGAACCTTCACATTAAGACAGACTAGGAAGACTGAAATAGCAGGCCTCTGAAAACAAAAACTGCAGCCTACAATATGAACTGAGGCTCAATGTCAAGAAGACAAAGATTCTCACCACTGGACCAATTGGCAACATCAGGATGGATGGTGAAGAGATTGAGATTGTACACAGCTTTAGTCTGCTTGGCTCTGTAGTCAACAGTCTTGGCACCAGCAGCCGGGAAATGAAAAGGCGCATTGCCATGGGAAAGTC
>NW_006399875.1:6257634-6258798 GCF_000299155.1 Elephantulus edwardii | reverse complement strand
CTCTATGAGGTGGATTGATTCAGTGACTGGGATAATTGGGATGGGAGTGTCAGAGACAGTGTGATTGGCACAGGACAGAGCGGAGTTTAGGGCTGTTTTTACATAGGGTCGTTATGAGTCGCAAGCGACTCGACGGCACATAACAACAACAACAACAACAACAACCAGGAGAGGATAAAATAGATGAATGGGACCTTCTAAGAATCAAATCCCTATGCACATCCAAAAACTTCTCCACCAGGGTAAAAAGGAAGCCACAGACTGGGAAAAATTATTTGGTAATGACATGTCAGATAAGGGACTTATGTCTAGAATTTATAAAATACTTGAGCACCACAACAAGATAAAGGTAATAATCCAACAGAAAAATGGGCACAGGATATGAACAGACACGTCACCAAAGAAGACATTCAGATGGCTAACAAATCCATGAAGAAATGTTCAAAATCCCTAGCTCTAAGAGAGAAGCAAATCTTGAAGCTGATGAGGGAAAAATAATTTAAAATTAATATATTTTAGGGCATTATGATTATCGTAAGAGTCTGGAATGAGGGTTGCAGAGTGGAGTATACTTGGGGTGGGAGTGGGGACGTGTGGGGTGGGGGGATTGTGTACCAATGAAGGAGTTTTTCTTTTGCTTTTCAAGGAGAGGAGTGAACTGGGGGTGGGGGTGGGGGTGAATGGATGGGGAGAAAAGGGCAAAATCTCTGTAGATGTTCATTGAAATGAATAATAATAATAATAATAATAATAATAGATGCAAATCAAGACAACTATGAGATATCATCTTACCCTTGTCAGAATAGCAAAATTTAATAGAACAGCAAGCAACAAATGCTGTCGAGGTTGTGGAGAAACTGGAACCCTTATTCACTGTTGGTGGGAGTGTAAAATGGTGCAACCACTGTGGAAGGCGGTATGGCACTTTCTCAAAAAGTTGCAAGTGGAAATACCACTTGAGCCAGCAATTCTACTACTGGGAATATACCCCAAAGAGACCATAACTGACATCCAAGCAGATATATGAACACCCATGTTTATTGTGGCTTTGTTCACAACAGCAAAGAGGGGAAACAACCTAAGTGCCCAGCAACAAACGAATGGATAGAGAAGCTGTGGTATATTCACACAATGGAATACTATGCTGCATTGAAAAACAAGGAA
>NW_006399875.1:6235876-6256668 GCF_000299155.1 Elephantulus edwardii | reverse complement strand
ACACACACAGTCAACACACAGACACTCCACACAGACACAGACACACATACACTACACACACACCACACACACACACACACACACACACACACACACACACTCCACACACACACCTTGTCCTCCCTCCCTGCTCCCCCTCTCTTTCTCTCTCTTCCCTTAGCATTTAGCAAAGCGAGGCAAAGCCGCCCAGCTGGTCCCGCCTCACAGCAGCCCGTGCAAAGCGGGCCCACAGCATTTCCCAGGCTGCCATCTTTACAGAAGGAGACCCCTATCCTTTCCCTCCACCGCAGCTGGTGGGTTCCAACTGCTGACTTTCTGTTAGAAGCCAGGCTTTAAACATTGGACCACCGGGGGTGCTTTTTAGCAAAAAAGCATTATAAACTTTTTTTTCTGTGCCAGTGAGTTCTTTAACCATTAACACCGCCCCCCCCCCCCAGGAATGGAGAGGTGCTATCTGGTTAGCATATGACAGGAGGGAGTTCAGAACTACAGTTCATAGGGTCACTGTGAGTCATACTCAACTTGATGGCACCTAACAGCAGCAACAACATGTAGTACAATGGGCTATTGGTAAGAACTTGTGCTGATAAGCCCAAGGCCGGAGGTTCGAGTCCACCAGCTGCTCCACGTGGAAAAGATAAGGAATCTCCTCTTCTGCAATTTACAGCCTCTGAAAACCTGCTGGAGGGCAGCAGGTCAGGGTTGGAAGAGGTCTGGGGGGCAGGGCCAGCAAGAGTAAAGGGGCCAGGGCATGTCCAGTAGAGTTGTATGGGGCAGGGCAGGGCCAGCAGGTGCATGTAGGGGATAAGGCAAGATTAACGGGGGTTTGGGGCAGGGCAGGCTCAGCAGGGGTGTGGGGGCCAGAGTAGGGCCAGCAGAGGAATAGAGCAGGTGCAGGACTGTATCAGCAGTGGTTCAGGGCTGCAGGGCTCGGCCGTCAGGACTGTGGGGTCAGGGAAGGGCCAGCAGTGTCACAGGGCTGCAGGGCAGGGCCAGCGGGGCTATGGGGGCAGGGCAGGGCCAGCGGGGCTGTGGGGGCAGGGCTGACGGGACTGTGGGGTCAGGGCAGAGCCAGCAGTGGCACAGGGCTGCAGGGCAGTGCCAGTGGGGCTGTGGGGGCAGGGCTGTGCCTGAAGCAGCTCAGGGTAACAAGGCAGGGTCAGTGGGGCCATGGAGACAGGGCATGGTCAGAGGGGCTGTGGGGTCAGGGTGGGTCCAGCAGGAGCGCAGAGAGCTCTGGGTACGCTGTGCAGGGCATTATGGGAAACACACTGTGAAGATCCAGGCCTTGGGGTGACAGAGGTCACCCAGAGGCTCATTAGCACTGCGTTTGCATGGGCTCTAGATCGCTAAGAAAAAAGATCCTTCTTTTTTCCTTTCTTGTGGTTGTGTATCATCCAGCTGGAACTGACCCATAGCTGACCCTCTGGTGGGTTTTCAGAGACAGTTAATCACACAGGAGGAGACCGCCCATCTTTCTCCAGTGGAGCAGCTGCTGGATTCGAACTGCGTGCCTTCGGGATTGCAGCACAGCCTCTTGCCACTAGGCCACCGGAGATCCCATTATTAATTTCTTAATACCTGTTGTTGTTGTTATGTGCCGTCGAGTCGCTTGCAACTCATAGCAACCCTATGTACAACAGCCTTAAACTCTGCTCTGTCCTGTGCCAATCGCACTGTCTCTGACACTCCCATCCCGATTATCCCAGTCACTGAATCAATCCACCTCATAGAGGGTCTTCCCCTCCTGCGCTGTCCCTCCACCCTCCCAAGCATGATGTCCTTCTCCAAGGACAGGTCTCTCCTCACAACATGTCCAAAGTATGTTAGATGGAGCCTCAGAATCCTTGCCTCCAAGGAGCCACCCAGTTTAACCCTTTCCAGGACAAATCTGTTTGTTCTTAATACCTAGAATATTTTATTCCCCCTTGTATTTGACCCAACTCATAAAAAAACATCAGAAGGAGGACCAGGATTCATGGAAAACACTTTCCCAGGTATCCAGGGCCTTGTCAGAGACGTGTGATGCCTTGGCTGACCTTGAGCTTCACCCTTCGACCTCCAGAGCATGCCTGTGGCAAGGGCCTCACCATCTGCTTTGGCTGGGCCAGCTGTTGGGGACAGTATTACCTGGAGCTCGGCATCTAGCCCAGTGGTGCCAGGTTCAGTAACAAATCCTAGGCTGGGAGGGCAAATCCTGCGCCTTCTGAAAGCAGAAGACCCTCCAGCTTCTGCTGCTCGGCGTGGACCTCTTCCTCAGACCTCAGCCTCCCCTGCCTCCAGGCAAGCAGCAGCTGTTACACACACTTCCTTTAAGTCTTGAAGGTTCAAGAGCAAGACAGGAATGCATCTACATGTCCAGTGCAGATTCACCAGGTCCACACTCAGCGGTTGGCGATGGGGCCAAATAATCCAGTGAGAGTGTTGTTGTTGTTGTTGGGTGCCATTGGGGTGAGTATGACTTAGAGTGAGCCTGTGAACCAGATTTGAACCCTCTCCTATCCTGTGCCAACCTCACCATCTCTGACACACTTGAGCCCATTGCTGCAGACTCTGTGTCAATCTTCTTGCTGAAAATCTTCCTCTCTTTTGCTGGCCCTCCACTTTTCCAAGCATGATGTCCCTCTTCAGAGAATAGCCTCTCCTAGCAACATGCCCAAAGGATGTGAGATGAAGCTTCACTATCTTTGCCTCCAAGGAGCATTCTGAATGCACTTTCTTCCAGCTCTCATATGATTAGCACATGATGGAAAAGACTATGGCTCAAATCAGGTGCACTTTAGTCTTCAAGCAGACATCATTGCACTTCAGTAATCTGGAGAAGTCCTTGACAGCAGACTTGCCTGATGTAATCCATCTCCTGATCTCCTGACTGCTGTTACCAAAGGTGTTCACTGTGGATCCAAGCAAGATGAAATCATTGACAACTTCAATCTTTTCCCCGTCTATCATGATGTTGCTTTACAAGGTGCAAGTGTGACCCACTTGGTCACTGTCTCTTCTACAGAGGTCCCAGGAGCCCTCAGAGTGGCTCCATCTGAGGGGAGATCAATCCCCTGACTCTCCGTGGGCTTGTAGCCAAGGACAGCAATAAGTTAGAGGGGTTTTGTTGGTTGCTTTTTTTTACTATTATTCTTTCAAAGCAGTTGCAGTTGGTTTATAAATATCCATGGGAATTTTTTTGGAATAGAGCTTAATGTTATGAGAAATGTGTTGCTGTTGTTGTTGTGTACCATCAAGTTGGAACCGACCCATAGCTGATGGTCTAGAGGGTTTTCAGATGCAGTAAATCACACAGGAGGAGACTGTCCGTCTTTTTCCTGCAGAGCAGCTGGAGGATTCGAACTGTATACTTTTGCACTGGCAGCACAATGTGTAACCACTAAGCCACCAAAGCTCCCTGGAGAAGTAGAGTTTAACACCAATAATGTTCACAATAGCAAGTCAAACCGTCCACTGCCCTGCCACTCTCTCTCTCGCTCTCGCACTCAGGTCTTCTTGTGGCTGTCAGCCGGTGTCAAGTTGGTGCCCAACGCAGGCTGACCCCATGCGTGATGGAGCAGACCCTTGCTGGTCCCCCCATGATCTGCCGTCGATCGGACCCCTGGGATCGCCAGGGTTTTCACTGATGACTTTTAGGAGAAGATCATCAACTCTTTCTTGCCAATTCTTCTGAGTCTTGAAACTCCACGGCATCAGTTCAATAATCCAGGTGCACCGGCCCTGGGTGATGAGGTACGCTGGCTGGGACTCCAGCCTGGGCTACTACATGGAGGGGGACAGCTGCCTTATCACCACTACTGCCCATTGTGTGTGTGAAGAAGAATCCAAACCCACTGCTATTGAGTCCATTCCAACTTATGGCAGCCCTCTACCAGATTTCTGAGGCTGTAAATCTTCCTAGGAGCAGAATGCCTCATTTTTCTCCTGGAAGGTTCAAATCCCTAACCTTTCAGTTGGCAGCTTGACACGTAACCCCAAGCTATGAGCATTAGCAGAGCATGACTGTGAGGGTGAGAGTGGATACACACCACACATGCACATCACAGAGTTAAAAAAAATGCACTCTTTAATTCTCGGATACTGGGACTCTTTGTTACTGCAGCAGAACCCTCCCATCCTGACTGATGGAGCATCTGTAACCAGAGAAGCCCAAGTGGAGGCTGGCAAGATACAAGATCTATCTGCTAAGCAGTTATTCCAGCAAGCAGAGGAGTGGTACAGTGAAAGTCAGAGATGCTACCATGAGATGCCTTCGGAGTCATTACTCCTGCAGTTACGGAGATCTTGGGCAGGGTGAGAACTTGGGAGGAGGTAGGAGTGATGTCTGGCAGATCTAACCACGACTCAAAAATCCCCAAATGAAAAAGGTCCTGGTCATCATCACCACTGCTTTGTAAAGTTGTTACATGCTGTCGAGTCAAGTACAACTCATTGTTGTTGTTGTGATGTGCCATTAAGTTGCTTGCAACTCATAGCGACCATATGTACAAGAGCCCTAAACCTTGCTCTATCCTGTGCCAATCTTATTATCTCTAACACACCTATTCCTGTTACACCAGTGACTGAATCAATCCATCTCATTGAGGGCCTTCCTCTCTTGTGCTGTCCCTTCACTCCCCCAAGCATGATGTCCCTCTCCAAGGACCTGTCCCTCCTTGCAACATGTCCAAAGTATGTCAGACGAAGCTTCAGAATCCTTGCCTCTAAGGAGCAGCCTGGCTTCACCCTCTCCAGGACAAACCTGTTTGTTCTTCTAGAAGTATATGATATATTCAACACTCTTCTCAGCACCACAGCTCAAAGGTACCAATTTTCTTTCTATCATCCCTAATACAACTCAGAGCAACCCTATAAACAACAGACATGAACCCTGTCCTGTCCTGCGCCGTCCTCATCGTCTCTGACACATTTGAGCCCACTGCTGCAGCCACTGTGTCAACCCATCTCATTGGGGGTCTTCCTCCCTTGCTGGCCCTACACCTTTCCAAGAATGATGTCCATTCCCAAGGAATGTGCTGCAATCCCAAAGGCACACAGTTCAAATCCACCCACTGTTCCATGGGAGAAAGATGGGCAGTCTCCTCCTGTGTGATTTACCGCCTCTGAGAACCCTCTGGAGGATCAACTCTGGGTCAGTTCCAACTCAATGGCATGCAACAACAGCTTCGCCATGTTCGTCTCCAAGGAGCATACAAACTCCTAAATCTTGCCTTCTCATCCTCCCAGTATGGACCAGAGCACTGGATCCTCTCAGTATGGACCAGAGCCAGGATGTCTGGCAGCATCCTGGAGGAATGGGACAGTTAGTGATCTTAAAGAACTGAGCAAGAGTCAGAGTTATGAACCATTCCCTAAGATCTTTCATGGTGTCCCACTGTCATCTCACTAAATAATAAATAAGGAAGACTGAAGAGCCAGTGTCTTTGAACTCTCCTGTTGGTGAAAAGCATTGAATTTGCTGTAGACTCCAAAAAAGAACAAACAAATCAACAAATCTGTCTTGGAGGAAATGCAACCCGGACGCTCCTTGGAAGCAAGGATGGGGCAACTTCATCTCACAAACTTTAAATATGCTGTCAGGAGAAATGAGACCCTGGAAAAAGATTTGATGAAGTAGAGGCTCGTCAAAAGAGAGGAAGGCTCCAAGGAGAGGGATTGACCCAGTGACCCCCCCCCCCCAATGGGCTTGAGCCTGGTGGAGCTGGTGAGGCTAGTGCAGGAGAGGGCACTGTTGTTCTCAGTTCACTGTTAGCTGGAGTAAACTTGATGATATCTAACACCTGTCAGCCCCGAGGTCAGTGTTGGCTTAGTGGGAGGATTCTCACCTCCCATGTGGGAGACCTGGGTTCGATTCCCAGTTGAAACATCTCAGGCTCAACCAACCCTCGTCTGCAGTGGAGCTTCTGTGTTGTTAATGACATTGGGCTAGTTCAGCAGAGCTTCCTAACTAAATAGACTAGGAAGAAAGGCCTGGTGATCTACATCTCTGAAAACATTGTCTCAAATGACAACGTTGTGTGAATCATAAGTCTGCGTTCTATTGTGCATGGCGTTGTCAGACTTTGGGGCTCACTTCAACATTCTCAGTCAAACAGCCAAAGTTATCAGGTGCTGTTGGCCACAGTCCCCAGGTTACAACTGGAGGGGCCTGATTTCCACGCTGGGGTGGGAGCAGGTCTTGTCTGGCTTTAAAGTCTCCACACTGTAAGCCATGGGCCTAGGAAGATGTTCTGCCACCCTGGCTGGACAGAATGTCAACACCTTCACCTTTCGTTTCTATACTGCGTGCACATTTCACCCTGTTTTCTGAAGCATTAGAACTATAAGTGACATTTACTTTGCTTGTCACAGAAATGCATAGAGGATGTTAATCTCAGAGCTAATCGGGGTTTTGCAAGCTCTTACTAGTTATCATAATAAAGGGCAGAGAGAAGGCGGGAATGCATAAATGCAACAGTGGGTAAATTTCACTGCTCCGTATTTATTTGCATTCTGCTCCCTTTCTCCTGCCTTTATTGGATTTTTTACCCAAGAGGGAAGGATATAGACTCAGGATCACACACCTGAAGCCAAGCACCATCCTCTGTGTTCTCTGTGCAGCCGGAGCAGGGGTGGGGGCAGGGGTCCTGTCCTCGAGCCTCTGCTACCTGCCCCGCCTCAGCTGCCAGGGTCTCTCCAAGCATCAAGTGGGTAAGGAAGGCAGAGCCCCGCCCAGAGCTCAGGGCATGTGTCAGTGCCCGCTGCGCTCCATGTGCCTTTCCCAGGGCACCTAGAGGGAGGTCCGGGAACAAGACCATCTACTGTGATTACCTGCACTCTACTGTGCTTCATGGAGACTGTGATTTTTGCAAATTGAAGGTTTGTGTCAACCGTCTAACAAACAAGTCTCCCAGTGCCATTTCTCCAATGACACGTGCTTGCTTTGTGTCTCTGGGCCTCATTCTGCATTCTCACAAGATAGTAAACTTCCCCACAATGCTGTTACACACTTAGGGATCTCTGGTGGCCTGGTGGTAAGGATCTGCGCTGCCAGCTCGAAGGCACACGGTTCAAAGGCACCAGCTGCTCCACAGGAGAAGGATGGGCAATCTCCTGCCATGTGATTTACCACCTCCGAAAACCCACTGAAGGGTCGGGTATGGATGGGTTCCAACTTGACAGTACATAACAACAACAATAAGAACAGGACGTGGGCAGTCTGGTGGGCTAGTGGTAAGGAGCTGTCCAGGTATCACAACAGCACGCTGTTCGAACCCACAAGCTGCTCCACAGAGAAGGATGGACAGTCTCCTCCCGTGTGATTACTGCCCCTGAAAACCCGCTGGAGGGTCCGCTGCAGGTCAGTTCCGACTTAATGGCACACACCGCCAACAATGCTCTGACACACTTAACAGACTTAATGCCACGGAACGTAAACAGAGCTTTTATATGCACACAACAGAATCTCGACTCTTTGCCACGAGTCGTAGTGACTCTCTGAGGCTGTAAATCTCCCGGGAGGACACTGTCCTTCTTTCTCCTGAGGAGCTGCTGGTGAATTCAGCCCACCAGAGAAGCATGGCCTTGGTGTTAGGAGCCCAACAATGCCCTGTGGACTCTGCCCCCCCCCGAGCTCCCTAAAACTCACTGCTGGGGACTAGGGACCAACTCGTGGTTGACCCTCTTATTGTGTTTCTGAAGCTGTGAGGGACATGGGAGGAGAGGGGCCCTCTCCCTGATCCTGGTGAAGTCCACAGGGAGTTCCGCTGCTGACCCAGATGCTATATCTCTTTGTGGGTTGGATTCCACGGCAGATCTGAGGGAGAAAGACAGACAGTCTCCTCTCTCATGATTCACAGCCTGATGAAACATAACCACCACGCAGGGCCTGACACAGTGATGGCAGCAAAGCGCTCGGGCATGTCAAGGTCATGAGGAGAGTGCAGGTAGGGCAAGGTGCAGACGTGCTGCTCACAGAGTTGCTACGGTGCCGTGATGGCACCTAACAATAACAACAACAACCACATTCTCAGGAAACAAAAAACGTCACGTGACTCTCTCATCCTCAGTGCTGGCTTGGCTGAAGAGGTCCGGGATGGACCCTCAGAACCCCGGCAGCCTTCCTGTGCAGACCCCATCAGGGAGAGCCAGGAGTAGGGGAAACGCTGAGCCTGGATAGGGACGGCCTTGCTGGGTGTGAGAGCAGCAGTGGACCCAGTCCAGCAGGTTGACAATGCCCCACAGAGGCCACGCATGAAGCTCAGGCCCGGGTGAGAACCCACCCGTCCCAGGCTGTCTCTGGTGTACACATTGTCCCCCCTCAGAACAATGTGGAAGTCAGGAGGGGAGCACTGCAGGCTGGCCAGCAGGCCCAGAAGACTCGAGAAACTCTGCAGTGGACCCCACTTAAATCATGACCTTAGAACCAAGCACCAAAGCCAACCCAACTCACTGCTCTTAAACAGATTCTGGCTCATGGTGACCTTGCAGGAGCAGAGTACAAACTGCCCATTGGGCTCCCCAAAGCTGTCACGTCCAGGGAGGCAGATTGCTTCATAGTTCTCCCTCAGCACTGCTGGTGGATTTGAACCATCGACCCCTCAATTAGCAAGTCAATGCTGCTCTGGAACCAACATTTAGAGCAAAGCAACCCAACTGCATTCTGGGAAAGCTTGCGATGCCCAGACCCTGTTCTGCAGCAAAAAGAGAGCTGAATGGAGGGCACAGCGGAAAGCAGGCGTGGGGACAGTGTGACAGCGCAGTCCGGCGCCAGAGGACTCTGCAGGTGCTGCTGGCTGTGTGGACTCCACCGGTGTCAGAGCAGAGCTGTGTGCTCCAAAGGGGGCAGCTGCTGTCAAGGCCAAACGTCAAGGATGGCAGCTTAAAGACTAAGATGAGCCCCACCCGATGGCAAGCCTTTCAGTCTCTTCCTAGTTACGTGAAAGTTGGTCAATGAATAAGGAAGACCAAAGACGACATGATGCCTTTGAACTGCGGTGTTGGAGGAGAGTTTGACTCTTCCGCTGACTGTCAAAATAGCAAACAAACCTGCCTTGGAGGAAGTCCAAGCAAATGCTCCTCAGAGACCAGACTGGGGAAACTTGGTCTTGTAGACTTTGGGCATGTTGCAAGGAGGGGCTAGTTCCTGGATAAAGGCCTCACTTTGGGAAAGGAACAGACACGGAAGACCCTCGAGGAGATGGACTGATGCAGGGGCTGTCACGATGGGCTTGAGCGTGGCGGAGATTGGGAGGATGGTGCAGAATCGGGTTCCGATCTGCCATTCATAGGGTCACAGTCATCTCTTGTCATGTCATCTCTTCACGGTAAGGAGCTGAGCTGCCTAGCAAAGGTTCGTGGTTTGAATCCACCAGTTACTCTGCAGGAGGAGATGGCATCGTCTTCCCATGCGATTTACTGCCTCTGAAAACCCGCTGCACGGTCAGCTATCAACAATAACAACAGTAGGGAACTCTGGGGGCTTAGTGGTAAGTTACTGTGCTTCCAACTCAAAGGCACACGGTTTGAATCTACCAGCTGCTCCAAGGGAAAAAGATGGGCAATTGGCTGCCTCAGATAACCTCCTGAAGGGTCCGCTAGGGGTCAGTCTTGACCCTACAGCACCCAATAACTACACCAGTAACAACTGCCTGCACCACCACTTGTGAGTAATACTGGAGACATCTGTCAGCCCCAGGGTGCTCTGAATGGTCCGCATGCTTTCTGCTAACTGGAAGGTTAGAGTTTTGAGCCCACCCCTCAAGATGCCCCTTAAGAAAGTCCTGATGACTGATGGCAGAAACCAGCTCTGGAGACCTCCGTGACCCCCTCAGGTGGCCGTGAGCAGGAGTGGATTCCGGCTGAGCCCCGAGGCCGGGTCACATGGAGCAGAGCAGGGAGCACTCACCGTCCTTGGCCACATCCCCGATGGGCACGCTGTGCTTCTGCGCCATGTACCCCAGGAAGGAGAAGATGACGAAGCCGGAGAAGAAGCTCGTCAGGGAGTTGACGGAGGTGGTGATGATTGCGTCTCTGAAAACAAGACAAGCTGTCCTGAGACCCGGGCCAGGGAACAGCGGCAATTTCCAAGCCATTATTCTTAATTTGCTCTGTCTGGTGAGGACGGCAGGGTCTCGGGGGCTGCGCTTCCAGGAGGAGCGAGGCTGCCTGCGATCCAGGGAGCAGCATGGGGAGGAGGCCTCTTCTGCCCTGGAGGTGACCCCCACGGGGACAGGGCCCCCTCAGTCCACAGCCCCGGCTGAACTGCTCCAGGCTCTCGTCTGGCCTCAACCATGAAGCTCCGGCCTCGGCATCAGGTGGCTGTGGGTTCCAACTGTCCTGTTTGCCAGGGTCCTCAGGGTCCCTGGGGTGACCTACAGTGCTGGGGCTGGGACAGCTTTCAGCAGCCCCACTGAGGTCCAGGAGGCTGAGGAGACATGGGGCTCCCTGCCATCCCTACCATGGGTGCTTTGTTAAGGGGCCTCACTCACTTCACAGGCCCCCACTCACACGCTAAGGGCCCCTCCACGCCGAGTCCCTCACGGGTCCACCACACTTCACAGGCCTCCACATTTCATGGACCCCTCACTATGCTCCACTCTACACCCCCGACTCCACAGGCCCTCCCTGTCCCCATACACCTCACTCCACACCACCCCCAACTCCACAATCACCCCATGGCTCCCCATGCCCTAACACATTCCACTCCACAGCCCCCAACTCCCCAGGCCCTCCATGCCCCCATACACCTCACTCCACACCACCCCCAAGTCCACAATCACTCCATGCCCCCATCACATACCCCAACTCCACAGCCTTCCATATACCCTACCCCACAACCCAGTACCACAGGCCCTCCATGCCCCCTGACCCCTCATTCCACATCTCCAATCTCACAGGCCCCCATTCCCAGGACTCCCACTTCACTCCCATGATTCCACAGACCCTCCACCCCACATGGCACTCCACTCCATACACCCCAGTTCCACAGGAACCACAAGTTGCATGACACTCCATTCCACAACCCCCAATTCCATATGCCCTCCATGCCCCTGTGACACCCCATTCCACACCCCCAACTTCACAAGCCCTTTATATCTCATGACATCCCACTCCACACCCTATGACACCCTACTCCACACACCCTCCATGTCCCAGGACACTCCACTCCACACCCTCTGACTCTATGGTGAAGTGGGGTGCTGGGGAACAGGTCTCGGGGAACTATAGGCTTTGCCTTTCCTGTAAGTTGGGTGGGCATTGCCAGTCTGGGGACCCCACTCTGCGTGGTGAGAATCAGGGGCCGAGGAAAGAGAGATGAGGGCAGAGGGCTGAGGTCTGCCAACAACCAGCACCTCCTGCTGGCCAACACACAACTGCAGGTGGGCACAATGGGGCTGCAGGTGGACACAGTGGAGCTGCAGGTGGACACAGTGGGGCTGCAGGTGCGCACAGTGGGGCTGCAGGTACACACAGTCAGGCTGCAGGTGCACACAGTGGGGCTGCACGACTGCTCTGGCCAAGCTGGCCCCAGGGATGCTCCTGTGGGTCCAGCTGCACATGCCAGCTTTGTGCTTCCCTGTGTTTTACCCACGTGATGTGAAACACTTGTAAAGGTCAGCCGAAGCGAGCCCTCCGATTAAACTGCTATTTTTAGGAGGAATTTGTGTCCAGCACATGGCTGGGGTCACTCCTGGGTGGGTGCTGACAGAGGACCCCTTGGTACCCACTTGGGGTGGTGAGTTCCTGGCCATACTTATGCTGGGACCACCTGGGACTCAAGGGGGCTCCTGGTTTCCTCTGTACAGTGTTTCAGGGGGCTGGTCACAGGGGGAAGGCAGGTGGATCCCCTTCAAGGTGGCTGGTTCTCTGTGGGGCAAAGTCTGACTCTGAGCTCAGAGAAGAGCGAGACCAACTGGGGTCTGGAAGGGGACAGAGGTCAGGGAAGGTTTACAAGCAGCCCTTGGTGGTGCATCGAATCTAGGGAGGCTCCTCGGAGGAGGTGGTAAGCATCTTCATATGTTTCTGTATCTTTCTTATAGTGAGGATCAAAACCTGCCTATCGCTGTGCCACCTAATTTCCCCCTAAAAAGACATTTGAATCAGTGTTTCTGTTTGTTTCCTCCTTTCTCCACCCAGGGACTCCAGGGTTCCACATGGCCATGACACCTCTTACACCCCTCTTGGCCATGCAGCGCCTCCCCCAGGCGTGTCAGAAGCACAGGGAGCCCTCCTTGATTGTAGAGCTTCCCTGGCTGTGACGGGGACATAAGGCTTACCTATAGCAGTTGTTGGTGAACTTATTGTAACTGGAGAAGGCGATCAGCACCCCAAAACCAACGCCCAGTGAGAAGCAAATCTGGGTGGCAGCATCTATCCAAACCTGAAGGGGGGGGGTCGGGGAAAGAGAGAGAGAAACACAGACAGAGAAAGACCAAGAGACATAGAGAGGGAGAGAGATGGAGATGGAGGTGGGGGCAGAGAGAGAGGGAGGGACAGACAGGGAGATGAGAAAGATAGGAGGGCAGAGAGAGGGGAAGAGAGAGGAAGAAAAATGGGAGGAGGGTGCAGGGGGGAGACAGGGACACACACACACATACACATATACAGAGAGGAGGGAGAGAGGGACAGAGAGAGATGGGGGCAGAGGGAGAGGGGTACATATACACACAGGAGGGAGAGAGGGACAGAGAGATGGAGGGGCAGAGAGGGAGAGGGACATATTCATACAGAGAGGAGGAGAGAGGGACAGAGACATGAGGGCACAGGGAGAGGGGGACATATACATACAGAGGAGGGAGAGAGACACAGAGAGAGATGGGGGCAGAGGGAGAGGGGGATATATATGAGGAGAGAGGGACAGAGAGATGGAAGGGTGGAGAAGGAGAGACACACACACATGGTGGGGGAAGAGAGACAGAGAAACATGTAGGGAACAGAGAGGGAGAGAGACAGACACATATGGAGAAGAAGGGGGAGAGAGACACAGAGAAATGAAGGGGGAGAGATAGAGAGATAGAGATAGAGACAGAGATAGATGTAGAGACCCCCACATACAGAGAAGGAGGGAGGGAGATGGAGGGGGCAGAGAGGGAGGGAGAGATGGAGAAAAAGACACAGGGAAAAATGGAGAGAGGGGACAGAATGATAGGAAGACAGAGATGGAGAAAGTAGGAAAAGGAGGAATGGAGAGTAAGAAAGAACAGAAAAGGGAGGAGAGATAGAGATACTATCAGAGATAACTGGAGGAAGCACATTCCACTCAAAGATGAAAGCTAGCCTGTGCACAGGTACCTGTGCCCTTCACAGCCTGCGTGTCCACAGTCCTTCCTAGCATTGCTGTTTGCAAGTCAGCACGCTGTGGCTTCTACGGATCTCAACTACAGCCTCACCTTGGGACCTGCCTGTTCTTATTTCTCAAGGAAGCACTGGCCTTCTGCTTATCTTCACGTTCTTTTCTTCTTTGAGCCCTAGGAAAGACTCCTCTGGGTCTGTGAGGAACCCACAGCCCTGTTCGTATGTCCCCTGGCCTCCTCGTTGGCCTCAGCCAAACACTGAGGGCCTCTGACCTCCATGGCTTGTCTCTTGCTGGCTCTGAGGCTGCTGGCTCCCTGCACACTCTGCAGAATTCACCCAAGCTGGCCAAGCCTCTCCCTTATGAGGCTGTCTTATTCCCAACCACTCAGAATTATGTCTTTTTGCAAGAATACTATTGCCCAACTACAGACTCGGTGATAATTATAATCGTATTTAAAGAATTCTCTTATGTGTCCTGGGTACCCAGAGTGTTTCACAAGGAGCTTTTAGGTCTCTCCAGGGGGGGACCTTGTTTATGCAATTCTGGTAGGACTTGCGGCCTTGGCCTTAGCCTCGACCCAAAGATGGCCTGGTGCCCGAAGCTCATAAGTACTATCCAGGAGAGCAACAAGTGGTCTCCAGTGCAGCCTGGGCAGTCCCCCTCAGTGCTGGTCAGAGAGAGGCAAGGAAATCTCCCCCAGGGAAGCGGGTGGGTGGAGGGGAAGAAGGCGGAGAGAAAAGCTGGAAGGCCCTGATTGACCACAACCTTCTCTTGTTAAAGACCAAGAGTAGGTTAGCCCTGAATCCTTTCTCTCCATCATCCAGGCTTCTTGCTGAACACACCCACCCACTTCCTAACCAGGGTCAGATGTGAAGGTGGCTCCAGCACAGCCAGTGCTCAGGTCTCCGGCACTCACTGAACTGGCACCCGGGTGGGGAATTCCTGCAGAGCGGCTTCCCTGCTGGTGGTCTCTCCCCCCTCGCCTGGGATTGGGGAGCCCCACCACACTGCAGCTGCACGGGGAGGGGGCGAGCAGACAGTACACTCACAGAGGCCTCGCAGAGCCGGTAGAAGTCAACACTCAGGTAGGCGCGGATGCCGTCGATGGCTCCGGGAAGGGTGACCCCGCGGAGGAGCAGCGCGGTGAGGACCACGTACGGCATGGTGGCTGTGATCCATACAACCTAAGCGGAGAGAGAAAGGCATCACCCGGCTGCACCAGCCTCACTCAGTGTGTCCCACAGCCGAGAGGATGCGGGCAGGAAGTGCATGCAAGATTCACTGGGATTAACCAAAGACAGAGGTGGCCTTTGATTAGGGAGTTCAACCTCCAAACCACATTTAACACAGAATGCTCAGCGAATGCTCCTGTCTTAAACATCATTCACAGAGGGCAGGGAAGTATAATCCCTTTCCTGCGTTTGCTCTGTCTCAGTACGTGGCAGTGGCTGAACCCCTGAGTGCGACAAGAGTGACAATATGCTGCCCTTGAGCTGTGGCGTTGGAGAAGAGTATCAAACGCCCCATGGATTGCCGAAAGAATAAACAAATCTGTCTATCTTGGGGGAAGTGCAAGCAGAGTGCTCCTTAGAGGCAAGGATGGTGAAACTGCCTCACATGCTTTGAGTATGTTTCCAACAATGTCCAGTCCTTGCAAAAAGACATACTGTGAAGCTGGAGAGTCAGCAAAAGAGAGGAAGACCCTCCACAAGGCGGACTGGCCACTGTAACAACAGGCTTGAATAGATCATGAGGATGGCACAGGACAGTGCCAGGCTCACGTCTGTAGAGTTCACGTCATGGTGTTCCTATGAGTTGTCAATTCAAGGGCATCTCACAACAAGAACGTGCACTGACCATTTCTTTTTAATCAAGAATAAATTTGATGCATTGAACAACTGACTACCAGATGAGCTATGGGACGACATCAAGGGCATTAATCATGAAAATAGCAAAACGTCCTTACAAAGACAAGAAAGCAAAAAAAGACCAAAATGCACGTCAGAGAAGATTCTGAGGCTTACTCTAGAAAATGGAAAAGCTAAAGTGAATGGAAGATGAGCTCTGGTGTCCTAGTGTCAAGAAGCTGCACTGCAATTCCAGAGAAGAGCAGTTTGAATCCCCCAGATACTCTGCTGGAGGAGAGGCAATCTCCGCCTGTACTTGTTAGATCTGATTTGATGGTACACACCCACACAAGTAATTGAAAAAAAAAATTAAAGTGAATGGAAGACACAAAGAAGCATGAGAGTTGAGTAGAAGATTTCAAAGGGCATCCCAAGAAGACAAAGCAACACATTGTAACACCATGTGCAAAGATGTGGGGTCAGGAAAACAGAATGAAGAATGTGCTAGACATTTCTCAAGCTGAAAAAGTTGAAGAAAAAAATGCAAGCCTCAGAGGATTCTATGGTTAAAATATTGACTGACACGAACAGCAATAGTAAGAACAAAAAAATGGTGAAATAAATACACAAGGTCATTTTACCAAAAAGAATTGGTTGACAGCCAACCAGTTCATGAAATAGTGTATGCTGAGGAACCGATGGTACTGAATGAAGAAGTAGCGTATGATGAACAATCAAAGGTAAGGAAATAAGAAGTTCAAGTTGCACTGAAGGCATTAGCTAATAACAAGGCTCTAGGAATTGACAAAATACCTGTTGAAATGCTTTAACAAACAGATGCAGAACTGGAGGGGTATAAGAAATCTGAAAAACAGGATAATATCCATACATGTACAAGGAAAGATAGCGACCTGGGAGAGAACAGTATTTGTGCTGATTCCAAAGTCATGTGATCTTACAGGATGCAGTTTTCTATTCAATTCAATATAATGGATTAACATCACCACCAGAACAACATGCTGACGAGAAAGACAAAAATGGCCAAAGAACGTTAACAAGAAACTGCCACAAATTCAGGACAGATTCAGAAAAGGGTGATGAATGAGAGGTACCACTGCTGACATCTGGTGGGTTTTGGTTAAAAGTGGAGAAGCCAGAATGATGGTTACTCATGTTTTATTGACTATTCGAAGGCATTTGACTATGAGATCACAACAAATTATAACTAGCACGGCGAAGGATGGGAATTCCAGAACACTGAATTGTGCTTGTGTGGGACCTGTAAATAGATAAAGACGCAATCATTGGGGCACTGCAAAGGGATACTGCGTCGTTTAAAATCAGCAAAGGTGTGCATCAGTGTTGTATACTTCCTCCATACCTATTCATACAAATTCTGAACACATAATCTGAGAAGGTGGAATAGGTCAAGAAGAATGTGGCATAAGGATTGAAGAAGCTGCATTAACAACCTGCAATATGCAGATGACATAACGTTTCTTGCTGAACGTGAAAAGAAAGTGAAGCTCTTAACTGATGAATCTCAAAGATCATATAGGCTTCAATATGGATTATATCTTCAGCATAAATACAAAAAGACATCTTCACAATTAGACCAATAAACAATACTGTGATGAATGGAGATAAGATCGAAGTTGTCAAGAATTTAATTTTACTTGGCGTCGTAATCAATGCCCATGGAAGTAGCAGTCAAGAAATTAAAAGATGTACTAGGCTGGGTAAGTTAGTTGCAATAGACTTCTTTAATGTGTTAAGGATATCACTTTGAAAACTAAGGTGTGCCTGACTGAATAATGGGGTGAGGTTTTGTTGGATTTCCCCCCCTCCCGCACCCAGTTGCTTTACATGCTTATGAAAACTGGGCAGGAAGTAAGACAGTCTGAAGAAGCGATGATTTTGTTGACCACTACTCGGCAAAGAAGGTGCTCCTGTGCTTAGTGGGAATTGATGATTTTGAATTAGGTTTGCGCTGGACATGCTACAGACTGCCGAAAGAACAAAGAAACCTGGCCTGGAAAAAAGTAAAAGAAGAATGTTCCTGAGAAGTGAAGACGGGGCGACTTCATCTCACATACTCTGGGGATGTTAACAGGAAGGGCCAGTTCCTAGAGAAGGGCATCACACTTGGTGAAGCGAAGGGTCAGCAAAGACGTTCCTCAAGGAGATGGATTGCCTCTGTGGCCGTACCAGCGTGGTCGGGTACCAAAGAGACTGCGAGGAGGCAGCAGGGCTGAGTCCGGGTTAGTTCCCTTGGATGCTGAGCCTCTATCCTGTGTTACAACAGACAACATATGACTGGGCACCTTGAATGAGCAAAGAAAACTGGATTCTCACTGAAAAACGAGCAAGAATTTGTGAAATACTGAGCAACACGGGTGGATCTGGAACCAATTATGCTGCATGACATCGTCATGAAAGGACCTTGATGGTTTAAGGCCCCTGTTATAAACAGCAAAGGGAAAGTTTAGATACAGAGAGAAGGAACCCTCGAGGCTTAATAGGAATGGTGAGGGAGGCAGAGGTGAGCGAAAATGAGTAACTAAATAAGTGGGGTGACAGGAAAGCAAGACACCATAAGAGGCTGATGGACCTTTCAATTAACAGTCACACTGATCAGTGGTAATGTTGTTAATAAATGGCCTATGAGTGATTGCATGAAACATTGATATGACTTGTAAGCCTTCATCCAAATTAAAAAAAGAAAACCAACCTAGATTTTAATGCACAGGAGGAAGAGGAGACTGTCATTATGGAAAAATGCCCATGTGCTGGCACTTTGCTGTGCTGGCACTTTGCTTTGAGTATCGTCATAAGTGATGGGCATATTTGGCTAACGCTGGTTTCGAAGATCAGATAGAACAGATGTTCTATCTCCTGACTTTCATGCGCGAGACGTAAACCGTGCTGTGCTCGTCTTGGTGCCGAAGTCACTTTGCTATGAATGCCATTCCCTCTGAGGCCCATGCGTCCACTACTCAAATGAACCAAGTTCCAAGCATCCAAATTCACTCACTAACCAAACTGGACATGCATCCAGTCCCCAAGCATACCACGGACCATGTGCTCAGTCCCTGGCCTAAGCACTGCCCACGTGTCCACTCCCCAAACTAACCTATAAGGCCAAGGACGTCCCCAACTCAACCACAGAACACATTTCTCCTCTCCAATCCAACTGTGATCTATATATCCCCTCTCCACCCCAGTGACTCCCCATGCGCCAATTACCCAGCTGAATCGCATCCACTCCCTGACCCAACCATAACCCTAGGTGTTCACTTCAACTCAGTTAAGGTCCAGGTGTCCAAGTCCACCCCTCAACCCAAACATGGCCTTTGTGGCCACTCGCCAACCCAAGTGCGCCCATTTCCCAAGGCCACCATGGCTCAAGTGTCATCAGAGCAGAGGCGCGATCACCTTACCTTCCCAGAAGTCTTCACTCCCTTCCACAAGCTGAAGTAGAGCAGCACAATGACCAGCACCAGGCAGGCAGTGAGCTGCCACCGGGGAGGGCCCAGGTCTTCAAGACCGCGGCTCTGGTGGAGGTGCAGCACGCCACGCCTGAAGAGAGGAGGAAGAGGGTCCCCGCACTGAGAAAGGTTCCAGAAGGTTCTTCCCATCTGGGATGGGGAACTGAATAGCAGGGGTTGGCCTACAGAGACTCTCCTCACTCTACACAGCATGACAGAAAGTGCTCCTCTTGGCTGAGCCAGAGAAACCTACCCAAAAGGCTTGTTCCACCAGCCCCTGACTCCTCCTTCCCTTAATGGAGAAGATAGGCTGTGTGCATGCTGGGAAGCTCTGCAAGAAAGCCCTGAATCTTGCCTCTGGCCTCCAGGCATCCCTGCTCTTCTGGGCTGGGGATGGAGACAAACATCTTAGTGTGTTCAGTGATGTGGGTATGCCCACTGCTGCCCATTGGATGTTCCAGTTTCCCTCCGCAGGGTTAAGAACTGAGCGGTAACGCCAGGTGTGAAGTAATGCCTGCTTTCTAAGATGGACAGATATCAACAAGACTTAGGCCGCTCTTCCTGCCTGAAGTTGTTGTTAAGTACTGTTGAGTCAACTATGACTCCTAGTGGCCTCAGGAACAATGGACCTGAACCTCGTCCTATCCTGTGCCATCCTATCTCTGACATAATCAAGCCCACAGTGACAGCCACTCTGTCAATCCATCTCACTGAGGTTCTGCGCCTCCTTCCCTGACCCTCCCTCCACCTTCCCAAGCGTGATGTCTTTTCTTAAGGAATGGTGCCTTCTAACAACATGTCCAAAGTACGTGAGGCAAAGTTTCACCATCCTTGCCTCTAAGAAGCACTCTGGCTTCACCTTTTCCAAGACATGTCTGTCTGCTTTTGATAGTCCATGGGATATTCAGTACTCTTCTCCAACACCTCAACTCAAAGGCATCGATTCTCCTGTCATCATTGTTCATTGTCCAGCTGCTTGAAGAGGGCTCCCCAAAGAACAAACCTTGGTGCAACTGTGCATTGGGCTCGGTCAAGAACCACATACAACTTTCAGCCACCTTTCTGAAGGAATATATTCCAAAGGGCAGAGAAAACAGGACAGAGAGGGAACAGGGCTGATGGCTGGTAAAGGGATGCTGGAACCAGATGCTGATGAGCTTGCTTGTACAGACATTAGTTCATTAAGTCTCTACCACATCCTATGGGAGAGGTGCACTGTGATGTCCCTGTGCACTGGGAGTGTGAACGTGGTTTTATCATCCTTGGAGATCTAGTCTTGATCCCAAACGATTATGCTTCTGCTGCTGGGAAGTGGAGGAACCACATTCTAAAAGGATGCATTCTTTGTCCTATGAGACTGAGTTAATGATGGAGAAAGTCCAATGGTGTTGATTTTCGTTTGCTTGGCTCCACAGTCAACACTCTTGGTACCAGCAGACAGGAAATTAAAAGACGTGTTGTCATGGGAAAGTCTGCTGTTAGGGACCTCTGAAGGGTACTGAAGAGCAATGGTATCATTCTGGAGACTAAGGTGCACCTGATACAGGCCATGTTGTAATCACTTCTTATGCATCAGAGAGCTGGACAATGACTAGGGAGGATAGAAGGAGAATTGATGCTTTTGAACTGTGGTGTTGGAGAAGAGTATTGAATGTACCATGGACTGCTAAGAAAATGAACAGGTTCATCCTGGAGAGGGTTAAACCAGGCTCCTCTTTGGAGTCAAGGATTCGGAAGTTTCATCTGACATACTTCGGACATGTTGCAAGGAGGGGCCAGTCCTTGGAGGGGGACATGATGCTTGGGAGGGTGAAGGGACAGCGCAGGAGAGGAAAACCCTCTACGAGGTGGATTGATTCAGTGACTGGGGTAATCGGGATGGGTGTGTCAGAGACAGTGCAATTGGCACAGGATAGAGCAGGGTTTAGGGCTGTTGTACATAGGGTCGCTATGAGTTGCAAGCGATTCGACGGCACCTAACAACAACAACAGTGCATGGGAATGACTGTATGAAACACAGTGTGAATGAAGAATAGTATGAAGTGCAATGCATACAAACTTTATAGGTAAACCAGTATAGAACAAAAATATTCACATAAGGGATTTATATCCAGAATTTATGAAATACTTGAGCACCACAACAAGATAAAGGTAAAGAATCCAATAGAAAAATGGGCA
>NW_006399875.1:6227775-6233211 GCF_000299155.1 Elephantulus edwardii | reverse complement strand
GACTCGATGGCACATAACAACAACAATGCAGAACACTGTAGACACTCCACCATCGAACAGTCATACTGTAGACCATTTGGGCTGTGAAACCCCAGAATCCTAGCCAGGCTGGCCAGCTGCCGAAAGCAGGGAAGGCCATTGGAACCCAAGGCCATGATGGAACCCAAACATTCATCCCCACCTCCCCCAGAGCCAGCTAGGGGGCCCCAGATGGTGAGTAAACAGCACATTTCAGCTGACACACTCATTCTCTGTTGCTTACTGAGCAGGGACTGTTTGTATAAACCAAATTAGCCTTTGAGCATCACCCCGCCCCAGCTGATGACATCGCCTTGTTTTCTGAAAGTGAAGACTTGACATACTTACTGATGAAAATAAGACTATATAGTTCGTAGTATGGATTACGTCAAACATAAAGAAAACAAAGATCCCCATGGTAGGCCACTAAACATTGCTATTTTAAGTTTGTTTGTTTGTTTGTTTTTTTAAATTGAAGTTACAAAAGGATTCATTTACTTGGATCCACAATCAAGACCCATGGCATCAGCAGCTGGGAAATCAAATGACATATTGTGCTGGGACTGTTGTCCAAATATACTTCTTTAAAACGTTAGAAAGCAAAACAAAACAAAACAAAACACCAAACAAACAAAAAAAGTTAGAAAGCAAAGGTGTCACTTTGAGGACTGCGGTGTGCCTGCTCCAAGCCCCAGCATTTCCAATTACCTTATGCATACAAGGTATGCATGTGTAAGCTGGACAAGAGTAAGGGAGACCAAAGAAGAGGTGATGCTTATGACCTGTGGTGTCGGCTAAGAATATGGACTATAGTATCAACAACCAGAAGAATGAAGAAGCCTGTCCTGGAAGAAGGACAATCAGAATGTTCTCTAAAAGCAAGAATGGAAGGGGAGCTCTGGTGGCCTAGTGGCAAGAAGCTGCACTGCAATCCCAGAGATATGCGGTTCAAATCCACCAGATGCTCTGCCGGAGAAGGAGGGGCAATCTCCTCCTGTACCAGTCAGATCCAATTTGACGGTACACACACACACACACACACACAATAATAAAAAATTAATAAAAAAATAAAAGCAAGAGTGGCAAGACGTTGTCTCATTTACTCTGGACATAGTATCAGGAGGGCCATTCACGGGGAAGGCGAAGTAGAGGGTGAGTGAAAAGTAGGAAGACCTTCAACAAGACGGATTAACTCAGTGGCTGTAACAATGGGTCCAAACAGCAACTCTGTGCGATTGGTGCAGGACAGGACAGTGTTTCACTCTGTCCTACACAGGATTACGATGAGTTGGAACTGACTTGGGGGCATCTAACAACAACAGCAGTACCGAGTGCAGAGTGTGAGGTCTGCGGAGGGCTGAGCTGGAAGGAGGCCATCCTTCAGCAGTGCACGGCTTCTCCTTGCGAATGGACTGACAAGGACCTCCAAACCTCCTGCTTGCTATTCCTCAGACCTGCTCTGGCTCTGCTCCCAAATGACCTCATGGGGCTGGCTGCCTCATTCAGGAATTGTGACTTAGCTTTGCTCTTCCCTCTGGGAGAGAAAAGTCTCCTTGGGAAAGCATCTGAGACTGTGCTGCTGAAAGAGACGTGCGTAATGTCAAGACTTTCTGGGACTCATCACTCATGACTGCTGATACGCTGTGTTAAGGAGACCTTCTACACTCATGTACATGTTATATGAACTTGCTCGCCAATGGCCAATCACTTATTTACTTTGGAAAAAAGTCATCTGAGGCAAGGAATACATAAGCCCTCCTAGACCTAATCAAACTCCCACCACATGATAGATGGAGAACAGGTTGAGGTTGTTAACAATTTCAGCTTGCTCGGCTCCACAATCAACACTCTTGGAACTTTCAGTCAGAAAATCAAAAGATGAATTGCTTCTTCTGTACATAAGAATAAACTTATTAAGAATAAAAAAAAAAGATGAATTGCTCTGCGCAAGAATGCTGTCAGGGACGTCTCAAAAGTGCTGAAGAGCAATGATGTCACTCTGGAGACTAAAGTGTGCCTGATTTAGGCCATGGTCTTTGCAATTACTTGCTAGGCATCAGAGAGCTGGACAATGACCGAAGATGACAGAAAAAAATTTATGCTTTTGAGATGTGGTGCTAGAAAAATGTATTGAAAATACCATGGTCTGCCAAGAGAACAAAGAGATTTATCTTGGAGAGGGTGAATTCAGGCTGCTACCTGGAGGCAAGTATTTTGAAGCTCTCTCACAATCTTAGGGCATGTGGCCAGTCCTTGGAGAAGAAAACCATGCTTGGAAGGGTGTAGAGACAGTGAAGAAGAGGAAGACCCTGGATGAGACGGATTGACACAATAACTGGGTTTTATAGGGGTAGGTGTGTGTCAGAGACAGTGAGACCGGCTCAAGATAGAGCAGAGTTCAGAGCTATTGGACATAGGGTCATTATGAGTCACAGGTGACTTGATGGCACATAACAATAACAGCCCTAATCAAATGTTAGTGGTTCAAGTACTTCCAGAGGCACCTTGGAAAGGCGTTCTTTCAGCCACTGAAGACCACGGAGCATAGTTCTGTGCTGACACCCAGGAGGTCTCCATGAGTTGTAATCAACTCAAAAGCAATTAATTATTGGCTAAAACTTTAGTGAAGCTCCACAAAGCCAGGCAATGCAGGGACCAGGCAGATGTGAGCTGTGAGTTACGGAGTTTCAACCAGATAAGGAGAGTTCTTGCTCATCATTTGGATAATCAAGTCTCTAAAAGAGACACACTTAGGGCGTGGACAGAGGGAGGCAGAGCCAGGGTACAGCCTGTGCGTGGAGGGAGGCTTCGCAGTGAGACCCACAACACACAGGTACAAATAACTACAAATCCCAGGAGTCCATGGGTCAACGCCATCTTTAAAAGGAACACACTTCATGGAGGAGATAACCTATTCCTCAAGGAAAGAGAACCTAAACGCACTTTATTGTTATTGTGTGCCATCAAATTGGAACCAATTAATAGAGGATCCTCCAGCAGATTTCCAGAGGCAGAGAAACACATGAAAGGAGTTTGTTCATGCTTCTCCCACCGAGCAGCTGGGAGATTCAAACCATATCCCTTTGAGATTGCAGTTCAGCTTCTTACCATGAGGCCACCAGAGTGCTCTTAGAAGCACTTTGTTGTTGTTATGTGCCGTCGAGTCGCTTGCTACTCATAGCGACCCTATGTACAACAACCCTTTAATGAGGCTTAAAAACAAGTATCAAAAGGATGACAGAACCACAGATAATTTCCAAGCAGAATAAATCTATCACTCTTTAAAGAATAACAACAGTATTTCAACATATCAGTATGAAATGTAAAACAAATTCCAGTGTCTAACAAAAAAATTACGAGACATGGCAAGAAGCAAGAAAAAGGAGACTTAAAATAAGTCAGTACAACTAGATCCAAAAATACCTTAGAGATGAAGGAATTAATGGGCAAGTATAGGAAAACAGCTATTATCATTCTTTTCAAGTATTTAAAAGAAACTATGAACAGAAGAGAGGAAATGAAAGATTAAAAGAAAGAACCAATGAAAGTTCTAGAGACAAAAAAGTGCAATGAAAAATTCTCTGCCCAGGAAATAAAAGCAGATTAGATAGATACAAGGGAGAACTTAGTATTTATGAAATGAAAAACCCAGCAACAGAAAGTATTCAAAATATTACACAGGAAAGACCGACAAGACATTAACATAATCTCACTGACTCTGGCTTTTCTATATCAACATACGATGCTGTGCTTTCACATTTATCCCTTTTGGAATTCACTGAACTTCTTGGATCTGTGTGGTTAAACAAACACACAAAAGGAAAATGAATAGAACTGTAGTGAGAAATATTTGAGTCCATGATGGCAGTTGGCAATTTTAGCACCTTTATCTTCTAACTAATTGACAGAATTAAAAAATCAGAAATTCTGAAAATATCTAACCCACTGCTAGGCAGTCAGTTTTGATGTCAGAAAACCTCCATTAGCTCTCTGAAGCAGTAACTCTTCATAGGAGGACACTGCTTCATCCTCCTTCAGTGGAGAGACTAGTTAATTTGAATTACCAACCATTGGTTAGCAGGCCAAAATATAATAAGTATCCTTATTAAAGATACTGAAATCCTAAACAACACTGTTACTAACAAAGCATTCACTTACATTTATACAATGCTGAGACTTTGTTGGGGTAATATCAATATATGGTCTAACATATGTGTAACTGGAGTCCCAGAAAGCAAGGAGAGGTAGGGAGAAACATGTAAAATATTTGGTAAATAATCCCTAAATCTTTTTCAAATACACTGCAAATTATATACCCGTAGATCTAACAATTTCATCACATTACAAACAAAATAAACACAAAGAATACTATATCATAACCAAATTTCTGAAAACCAATAACAAAGGGGAAAAAATCTTAAAAGTTAAGGGAGAGGAAAAGGCATATTACATAGGAAGTAGATGAATTTCCTAGAGTTTTATCATCAGAGATTAAGCATGCCAGAAGGCAACAGAACGATATCTTTAAAATAGTGACACAAAGTCTAAATGACGGCCTAGGATTCTACACTAGCAAAAGCTAAGGCTAATTAAAAACTTCTCCGAAGAAAAAGCAAACAAACCACAAACCAAAAGCAGAGAGAATTCAGTTTTTCAATTCTGTGGCCTACAAGAGGTAATGCTAGTAGTAGTCAAGTACTCCACGCTAACGGAAAGGTTGATAGTACAAATTCAACCATAAGTACAAAGGCCGGCTTCTTTCCTTCTGAAAGGCCACAGCTTTGAAAACCCTACTGAACAAGGTTTTACTCTGACACACACGGGATTATCATGCATCTGACCAAACTTGATGGCAACTGTGTTGTTAAACACTTTTTAAAAGAAGTGTTAAAAGAAGTTAATAAGATGGGGTAAAAAAGAATTTATTAAGATGGAAAGAAAATTACACTATGTAGAAACATAAAGGAGAGAAGTACACTAGAATTGTGACTAAATGAAAGGAATCTGAAGTCATGTTCTCATAAATTTCCTTAGATGTTAACTGTTTAAAGCGAAAGGAATCCCCTAACTCAGAATTGGCTCGTGGTTGAACTTCCTGTGAGTTTTCAGAGGCTGTAAATCTCACAGGAAGATACTGTTCATCTCTCTCCCAAGGAGCTGAGCTCAAACTGTCTGTCTTTGAATTGGCAATACAATTCCTTACCACTAGGCCACTGAGGTGCCTAAAGCAAAAATAGTAATACTGTATTATAGAGTTTGTCACATATAAAGACAAAGTCTGTAGCATCAACTTGTAAGGGAATATTTATAAAAAGGTAGAATATTATTATTATTATTATCATTATTATTATCGTCAAGTTCTTACATTATGAATACAATGGCATAATGTTTTTTACTACAGACTATGACAAGGATAAT
>NW_006399875.1:6217550-6226955 GCF_000299155.1 Elephantulus edwardii | reverse complement strand
GTTGACTGTGGAGCCGAGCAAACTGAAGCTGTGAACAATCTCAATCTCTTCGCCATCCATCCTGACGCTGCCAATTGGTCCAGTGGTGAGATACACAATGTAAACTCTAGAGTATTCACTACAACAATAAAATAGAGCTTGTTAATAAGTCAATTCCATAGATAAAATGCAATTCTAAAAATTACTTAATTTATCCAAAAGAAGGAAAGAAAAAGAGAAATGAAAAATGAAACAAAAATAGAGATAAGCCAAAACAACTATCAGATATTATTTCATCCCAGCAATAGCAAAGTTTGACAAGGCAGCAAACAACAAATGCTGGAGATGCTGTGGAGAGATTGGAACTCTTATTCACGGCTCCTGGAAATTTAAAATGGTAAAACCATTACGGAAGGCGGTCTGGTGCTTTCTCAGAAAGTTGGAAATAGAAATGCTATTTGATCCAGCAATTCTACTACCAGGAATACACCCTAAAGAAACCAGAGCCACAACTCAAACAGATGTATGCACACCCATATTTATTGCTGCATTCTTCATAATAGAAAAGAGATGGAAGCAAGACAAGTGCCTGTGAATCATCGAATGGATATAAAAAAACAAACAAACAAACAAAAAACCCTATGGTAGGTGCAACCATTCTGGAAGGCAGTTTGGTGCTTCCTTAAAAAAACTGAACATAAGGGAGCTCTGGTGGCCTAGTGGCAAGAAGCTGTACTGTAAACTCAGAGGTATGCAGTTTGAATCCACCAGATCCTTTGCTAGAGAAGGCGGGGCAATCTCATCCTGTACCAATCAGATCCGATTTGATGGTACACATACAAAAAATAAAATAAAAAAAAATTTTTTTAAAAAGCTGAACATAGAAATTCCATATGACCCAGCTATTCCACTACTTGGAATATACCCTGAGAATATGAGGATTGAGGCAAAAACTGAGATTTGTACACCAATGTTCATAACAGCATTATTCACTATCTCAAGAACATGGAAACAGCCCAAATGCCCAACCACAAACAGATGGATTGAGAAATTATGGTACATTCACACAATGGAATACTATGCAGCATGCAGGAGCAATAACTTTGTAAATTATTACCTGACTTGGGAGGGACTGGAGAGCATTATGCTGAGTGAACTAACTCAGTCACATAAGGATAAATACTGTATAAAACCGTTATTGTAGAATGAGTATAAGGATCCAGGAAGAGTAGGAGAGGTTGAAAGCAGAGGAATGTGGATGTGCAGGGGGAAGGGGGAGATTAATCACTGGGTTGTAAAATTTGATGGAGGGAGTGAGGGAAATTGAATTTTTTCAAATTTGCATTTTAATTTTGTAAATAAACTAGTAGAAAAAAAAACCCCTATGGTACATTCATACAATGGGATACTATGCAGCACTGAAAAACAATGAAATAGTAAAACATTACATAACATGAAGAAGCCTTGAGGATATTATTCTAAGTGAACTATCTCAGTCACAAACTGCTTAACACCACTTCTATAAAATATCACAAGCATGTGGATGTTGGAGCGAGAATGGGGAAAGAGTGGATAGATAATAAGCACTGCATTAGAACAGATGAGAGGGAGAACTGTCTGAAAGGAATATACAATTATGCATTATATGTATGAGAACAATAGGAACAAGGGGTGCATTGCAGTGTGGGCTGGGGAGGGAGAAGAAAGGGGTGGAGAAAATGTGCAACAAAGAATAAATAAAAATGAAAATATTTTTTAAAAAAGAGATGGGGCAAATAAAATCCAATGACAAGACAAAGGCTATGATACTGATAATTATGAAACAGAAATGATCAAAACATTAATTAAAAGTAAAAATTTGTCAGGCTGGGTAAAAAAGGATGTTCCAATTTAGGTGGTTTAAATGAACCTACTTTATACATATTGACACATAACTGATTAAAAATAAAGGAATGGAAAAGATATACCAGGAAAACAGAAATAATAAGAAAGTCACCATGGGTATATTACTATCATATAAAGTACACTTCAAAACAAGCAGTATTACCAGGAGAAAAAAAAAAAAAAGACATTCCATGATGGTAAGGGAATGCGTTTATCAAGAAGATTTGATCACCGTACGATAGTATGCATTTCATAAAAGCTGCAAAATACATGATATAAAAACTGAAAGAATACCCTGGAGGACATTATGCTGAGTGAAAGATCACAGTCACAAAAGGATAAATACTGCGTAGGGCCACTGTTGTAAAACGGGACTGACATTGGGGTTGAGGGAAGACAGAGAAGGAGGGGAGGGATGATGTATACTGCATTGAAACAGATGAGGGAGAAAACTGTTTAAAAGGGACATACGAATGGGTATTCTTGTCATGACAGGAGTCCAGAATGAAGACTGCACAGTAGAGTAGACTTGGGAGGAGAGACTGAATAACAATGAAAGAGTTTTTCTCTTACTTTTCAAGAAGAGGGAATTGGGGGTGGGTTGGCAGGGAGAAAAGTACACCAATGAATGATTGGAAACCCTAAGTTTCTATAAACTTTCATTAAAATTAATTTTAAAAAAATCTGAGAGAATAATGAAGAGAAATAGTGCCACAACTATAGGTGGAGATTTTAATACCTCTTTTCCAGTAACTGAAAGAACAGGCTAGAAGAGACCTAAGCATTGCCAACCAATATGACTTCATTTACAATTATATATGGATTCTTTACTCAGTGACAGCAGACTAAAGCGCAAGAAGAATATTGACTAAGACATTCCATAGATTATACCACAACAAGCCTTGGTATATTTAAGAAGATTGAAGTCTTATGAATCTTATTGCCATTACCATGAAGATAGGATTACTAGTTATATGCATTTAAAAGTCTAAAAGTGGAAGAGGAGGCAGAAGGGCGACTGAGGGTGGGGAGAAGGGAATGATGAGGTCGCGGAGTTTGGCGGGCAGAGTGAGGAGGTGAAAGAATTAGGAAAGTTCAAGCAGGGTATGAAAAGGTGGGGTAATAATGGTGGGCATGTCAGTGGTGATTAATTTTATGCAACACAACGTATGCGGATTATAATATTCATACAAATGCAAACGAAGGAGTGTGTGAAACACAATATGTTGTTGTTGTTATGTGCCATCAGGTCACATACAACTCATAGCGACCCTCGTATGACAGCCTTAAATCCTGCCCTATCCTGTGCCCACCTTACTGTCTCTGAAACACCCACCCCAGTTACTCCAGTCATTTAATCAATTCACCTCATAGAGAGTCTTTCTCTCCTGTGCTGTCCCTCCACCCTCCAAAGCATGACGTCCTTCTCCAAGGACTGGCCTCCTTGCAACATGTCCAGAATATGTCAGACGAAGCTTCAGAATCCTTGTCTCCAAGGAGCAGCCTGGTTTAACCCTCTCTAGGATGAAATGGTTCGTTTCATTTTCTTAGCAGTCCATGGTACATTCAATACTCTTCTCCAGTGCCACAGATCAAAGGCATCAATTCTCCTTCTGTCCTCCCTAGTCATTGTCCAACTCTCTGATGCATAACAAGTGATTGCAGAGACCATGGCCTGTATCAGACACACCTTAGTCTCCAGAGTGACACCATTGATCTTCAGTACCCTAGAGAGGTCCCTAACAGCAGACTTTCCCATCTCAATGGATCTTTTCATTTTCTGGCTGCTGGTGCCAAGAGCGTTAACTGTGGAGCCAAGCAAACTAAAGCTGTTAACAATCTCAGTCACTTTACTATGCATCCTGATGCTGCCAGTTGGCCCAGTGGTGAGAATCTTTGTTTTCTTGATATTGAGTCTCAATCCATATTGAAGGCTTCAGACCTTGATCTTCTGCAGCAAGCACTTCAGATCCTTTTCAGTTTCAGCAAGCAGGGTTGTGTCATCTGCATAACACATATTATTGATGAATCTTCCTCCAGTCCCGATGCCACACTTCTCTTCATAAATCCCAGCCTCCCAGATAATTTTCTGCATATAAGTTGAAAAGGTATGGAGACAGGATACATCCCTGGGGCACACTCTTTCCAGTTTTGAACTATGCATTATTTCCTTGCTCTGTTCTGATGACTGCCTCCTGGTCCAGATACAGGTTTCACATTAGCATGATCAAGTGTTCCGGGATTCCCATTCTTCTCAGAGTCAGCCAGTTTGTTATGATCCACACAGTCAAATGCCTTTGCATAATCAATGAAATACAGATAGACATTCCTCTGGTATTCCCTTCTTTCAGCCAAGATCCATATAACATTAGCTACAATATCCCTAGTACCACGACCCCTTCTAAACCCAGCCTGGACTTCTGGCAGTTCTCTGCTGATGTGCTATCCCAGTCATTTTTGGATAATCTTCAGTAGAATCTTGCTTGCATGTGGTATCAATGATATTGCTTGATAATTTCCACACTCTAATGGATCTCCTTTCTTAGGAATGGGAACAAATATAGATCTCTTCCAGTCAGTTGGCCAAGTGGTTTTCCTCCATATTTTTTGACACAACGTGGTGAGCACATCGAAGGGAGCCTCTGTTAGTTGAAATACGTCAATTGGTATAACATCTATTCCTGGGGCCCTATTTTTTTGCCAATTCCTTCAAAGCAGCTTGAACTTCTTCCTTCATCACCACAGGCTCTTGTTCATATGTTGTTTGATGAAATTCTTCTGTGCCTGCCAATTCCTTTTTGTATACTCTCCATCTTCTTTTAATACTTCCTGGATCATTTTTTAAAATTATAATACTAGAACATTTATTGCATAAATAAACAGTGGGATTCTTAAGATGAGCTGGATCCTGCAATAGCTGCCCGTTTAGGGGTTGTTCCTTCACGGAATCCATGTCTGAATCTGCGGTAAACAATCTTTAGGTGCCTCATACACCCGGTACCGGTGGTATTTCACCTTTTAGCCTTGGCACTCCAGTTATACTTTCTCTTGTGCTTGGCAGGGTAGCCACACCTGCCACAGGTGGACTTCTGGAGGTGGCAGGCCTTGGAGCCACAGCGGCAGCACAATGTGAGTGTCTTACTGTGACGCTTTCCAAACGATGACGTTCCCTTTGTCATCTCACTTTTGCTGCCGTGACCAAAGAGTTCCTGGAACATTTAATATTCTGCCCAAAGCATCCTTAAGTATAGCAACTTGAGGTTTGAATTTGTTCTTCAGTTCCTTAAGCTTAAGAAATGCTGAGCGAGTTCGGCCCTTTTGATTTTCTGACTCCAGCTCCTTGCACATTTATGTCATTGTAATATTTTACTTTGTCTTCCTGTGCTGCCTTTTGAAATCTTCTGTTCAGCTCTTTAATATCTTGAATTCTAGGGAGCTTTGGTGGTCTAGTGGCAAGAAGCTGCACTGCAATCCTTGAGATATATGGTTCAAATCCACCAGATGCTCTGCTGGAGAAGGAGGGGCAATCGCCTGTACCAGTCAGATCTAATTTGATGGTACACACAAAAAATAATAAAATAAAATAAAAATAAATATTTTGAATTCTTCCCTCTGCTTTGGCTTCTCAGTGCTCTAGTGCAATATTCAGAGTCTCTTCGACATTCCTTTTGGTCCTTTTTTCCTCCTCTCTCTTTGCAACGACCTTTTGCACTCTTCCTGGATGATACTCTTGATATCCTCCCACAACAGCTGATACTAAAGTAGAGAAGCTCAGTAAGTTCAATATCAGCTGTGAAAACCAGGCCAGGTGCTGATTATGGAAAAGACCACCAACTATTCATGTGCAAGTTCAAGCTGAAGCTGAGGAAAAGTAAATCCATGGGAACCAAAGTATGACGACGAGTCTATCCTACCTGAATTTCAAAACCATCTCAGGAACAGGTTTGAGGCCTTGAACATCAATAAGCGAAACACAATATACATAATCAAAACAAAATGTGTAAGAATTTTGCATGCAAACCAATATGAAATTAATATAATTTTTTTAATGTATTGAAGTCATGCAAAACCAGAGTTAGGTTAGAAACTAACAAAATCAAGTCTAAAATCAAGCACCTCAAAATTAAACAAAACATTTTTTTAATCCCATGGTCAAAGACGGAATCTAAAAGGAAATTAAGGAAGATTTTTAACTAAATGGAAATGAAAACACAACAAAAATTTACACAGCCAGTGGAGTGCTTAGAGACAAATTTGTAGATTTAAATGTTTATACTTGGAAGTGGATGAAGAAAATCTTGGTGTTTGTCTTTGGAAATAGGAGGACATTTTAAACATGTTGCAATTATATTTATTTTGAGGTTCTGGAATCCACTTGTGCTTTTGAGCTGCTATGCTTAGATGTCTTCTTTGTAAAGCTTGTCCACAGTATCATTTCCTAACTCTGAGAGTCGCAGCTCTGGATTTTGCTCTGAGATAATGTTATTGGGTACAGAGACTAATGGGGAAATGGGTACTCTCAAGATTTCCTTCATGAAATTATGGCAAAACATTGAATACAATGCTTAGAGCTTTCTTATAAGAGTAAACTGGGAATAAATAAAAGGGCTTAACTTTTCTCAGACAAGAAGACAATGAACATCAAAGTAACTATTAATGGATTAACCATTTGGTTCATGCAAGACCTATACATAGACCAAAATTAGGAAAAGTGTGCATCAGGGTTGCATACTTTTTCCATACCTATCCAGTCTGTATGCTGAGTAAATAATTCTAGAAGCTGGACTATATGAAGAAGTATGTGAGGACAGTATTGGAGGAAGGTTTACCAACAACCTGAATTACGCAGATTACACACACTTGATTGCAAAATGAAGCAGACTTAAAGCACTTACTGAAGAAGACCCAAGTGCACATCTATGTTTACTGTGGCTTTGTTCACAATAGCAAAGAGTTGGAAATAACCTAAGTACCCATCAACAAATGAATGGATAGAGAAGCTGTGGTATATTCACACAATGGAATACTATGCTGCACTGAAAAACAAGGAATTAATGAAATATTATACAAAATGGGTGACCCTAGAGGACTTTATGCTGAGTGAAATATCTCAGTCACAAAAAGACAAATATTGCATAATGCCACTGTTATAAAAGAGGACTCACATAGGGGTTGCATGGGAGACTGAGAAATGGGATAAATAATGTGTACTGCATTGAAACAGATGAGGGAGAGAACTGTTTAAAAGGGATATATGATTAGGCATTATTGTCAGGACAGGAGTTCAGAATGAAGGTTGCATAGTGGAGTGGACTGGGGGGGTTGTATAACAATGAAAGAATTTTTCTTTTACTTTTTAAAGAGAAGAGCGAATTGGGGGGATGGGCAGGGCGAAAAGTGCAATAATGAATGAATGGAAATCCAAAGTCTCAGTAAATTTTCATTAAAATAAATTGAAAAAAAAAGAAGACCCAAGACCACACTCTTCAGTAAAGATTACATTTCAACATCAAGAAAACAAAAAATTCTCCCCACTGGACCACTGGCAACATTATGATAGAGGAAGAAAGGATTAAAGTCATCAGTGACTTCACTTTGCTCGGATCTGCCATCACCACCCAGGGCAGAAGCAGTCAAGGGATCAAAGATGTGTTGCATTTGGGGAAATTTGCTGTCAAGGAATTCTCCACAGTGCTAATGGCGAAGGGTGAGCCTTGAGGACTAAGTTGTGCTTCATCGAAGGCACGGCCTTTTCAATTATTTGCTAAGCGTCTGAAAGCTGGACAACTGGGTGGCAGAAGAAGAAGAATCCTTTTGAATCGTGGCTTGGGAAAACAGTTCTGAACACCCATAAACTACCAAAAGCATAAACAATCTGTCTTGGAGGATAGTATTGAATGCCCCATAGACTACTGCTTAAAAGAAGAAACAATCTGTCTCGGAGGAAGTGTAAGTAGAGTGCTCCTTAGAGGCAAGGACGGTGGAATTTTGTCTCCTATTTTGGGTGTTTGGTCATGAGGGGCAGGCCATTTCTTCGAAAAAGACACCGTGGTGGGAAATGTGGCGGGTCAGCAAAAGAGAAGACTGTCAACAAGATAGATTGACACAGTGATTGTAACAATGTGCTCAAGAAATCACGAGGCTGGCACAGGGTAGGGCAAGGCTTTGATCGGTTGTTCCTTAGGGTTGCTGTGAGTTGTCATTGACTCGACAGCATCTATCAACAACAGCAACAATATCCGGGCAAGTACCCATGATGACACAGCAGTTAAAAAGCTCGGCTGCTAATGCAGACGTTGGCTATCTGAACTCAGCAGCTGCTCTGTGGGAGAACAATGTGGTGGTGTGATTCTGTAAAGATTATCTTAGAACCTATGGGGGCAGCTCTATCTCTGTCCTGTAGGGTGGCTATGGGTCTGGATCCATTTAAGAGCTCTGGGCTTCATCGCCAGGTTGAGTTATCAACATTGATGGAGCGGTTTCTGTCATCTCTCTGCAGTGGACTCTGCTCAAGAAGAACACTGCAAGGCAGGCAGGCCGGCTGGGGGTCCTACGAGCTGGGGTGCCAGTAAATCCCTGCAGGATCTTTTCCAATGACCAGCACTGATGTGACATGGAATTTACTGAGCCCAGGAAGTAGGCAAAGGGGACACTTGCATGCACAGTATTTGCACTGGGTGAGAAAATGTCTAATCTGGCTCCCAGACAGCTCAGCCATCCCTCTGGAACCAAAGGAATGGAGGTTAAGTGTCACAGGGCAGAGTATAGTCCCAATTCTGCCAGGGACTAGTATCTCTCCACAATCTGTGCTCCTCTCAGAGGTCCTGTCGTTCATATGCATGTGTGTAGACCTTTAAGTCGATTGCAGCTGATACTTTAGTTAACAGATCTGTGTTGTTAGGTGCCACCGAGTCAAGTAGTGACTCAACAAACAGATCGGAACCCTGTCCTACCCTGCGTCATCACCTCTGACACACTCAAGCCTGTTGAAGCAGTCACTGTGTCAGCCCATCTGGTTGAGGTCTTCCTTTCTTCCGCTGACCGTTCACCTTTCCAAGTATGAAATCTGTCGTCAAAGAATAGACTCTCCTAGCAACATGCCCAAAGTATGTAAGATGAGGCTTCTCCATCCTTGCTTCCAAAGAGCACTCTGGCTATTCTTTTTCCAGGTTATTTAAGACAAAAGTTAGTTTAATAACTGTGAGACGTATGAGATGGCATCATTTTACTCTATATATTGCACAGGAAATTGAGTTTCCTTGATGATCAATAGCACAGCTGTGTGTTGACAGAATTTGTACAATCAATGACCTATTCATTGGAAATATTGGGGGGGGCAGGGAGAAAAGTACAACAGTGAATGACTGGAAATCCAAAGTCTCTGTAACCTCTCATTAACATTAATAATAATAATAAATTTTAAAAAGATTCACAGATTCATTCAAATATGTATCAGAAAATACTGGAAAAACAATGACAGAGGAGAAGTAAATAATACAATCTTCTCATGTACAGCTAAGCACAATTGATAACAGTGCATCT
>NW_006399875.1:6205802-6217305 GCF_000299155.1 Elephantulus edwardii | reverse complement strand
AAAGAGGAACGAACTGGGGGGGAGGGTAGAGAAAATAGTGCAACAATGAATGAATGAAAACCCCAAATCTCTGTAAATGTTCATTAAAACTAATAAAATTTAATAATAATTTAAAAATAATACAATCTCCTATACACTTTTAAAGTCCTCATGTGATTTAACAGGACAATTATGTGCACACATAACTGAGTACCCAGTGGAAACTGGCTTTTGAAAAGATGGAAAAGAACTCCACTTTTTAACGTTAATAGTTAGGTATTTGAATGGTTATTCCACTTAAATAAGAATGCTGAATTTAAAAAAAGAAGAAAGCATAAATGGTGACTATATATACATGGACTTCACCTGATGGTCTACACATGAATCAGATTGACTACATTCATGGGGGGAAATCGCTAGAGAAGCTCAATATCAGCTGTGAAAACTAGGCCAGGTGCTGATAGTGGAACAGATCACCAACTACTCACAAGTTTAAACTGAAGCTAAATCAAATAAAATAAAATCCACAAGAGCCAAAGTTTGATCTTGAGCCTATCCCACTAGAATTTAAACACCATCTCAGGAACAGGTTTGAAGCCTTGAGCACTAATAAGCAAAGACCAGATGAGTTGTGGGAGGATGTCAAGAATATCATTCATGAGGAATGCAAAAGGTCATTGCAAAGACCAAGAAGGACGTCAGAAGAGACTGTGAATATTACACTAGAGTACTGAGAATCCAAAGTAAAGGGAAGAAATCAAGAAGTTAAGGAGCAGAACAGAAAATTTCAAAAGGCAGCACAGAAAAACAAAGTATTATAATAAAACGTGAAAGGAGCTGGAGTTGGAAAATCAGAAGGGATGAATTCGCTTAGCATTTCTTAAGCAGAAGGAAATGAAGAGAAAATTCAAGCCTCAAGTTGTAATACTTAAGGATGATGAAGGTAGAATATTGAATGACTCAGGAAGTGTCAAAAGGTTAATGATGGGCATGATTTAACAGTGACTGATTTTTTTTTTTAAATGTAAGTCTCCTTCATGAAGGTTTTGCTTTTTGTTTTATAATTTTATTTTGTTTCATTATTTTTTGTGTGTACCGTCAAATCAGATCTGACTGATACAGGAGATTGTTCCTTCTTCTCCAGCAGAGCATCTTGTGGATTCAAACTGTGTACCTCTGAGATTGCAGCGCAGCTTCTTGCCACTAGGCCACCAGAGCTCGCCGATGGTGACTGATTTTATAAAATATAATGAATGAGAAGGATTGTATAAAACACAATGTGAATAAACGATAGTGTGGGGGGAAAAGGAAGATGGAAGGAGTACACAGAGTCACTATACCAAAAAGAATTGGCCAACACAGAAGAATTTCATGAAACAACATATGATCAAGGGTCTATGGTGATGAAGGAGGAAGTTTGATCTGCTCTGAAGGAACTGGCAAAAAACAAGGCCCCAGGAATTGATAGACTACCAACTGACATATTTTAGCAAATGGATGCTGCCCTGGACGTGCTCACCAGGTTATGCCAAGAGATCTGGAGGATTTCCAACTGACTGGAAGAGATCTATATTTATTCCTATTTTTTAAAAAAAGGTGACCCAAAAGAGTGTGGAAATTATCAAACTATAATAACTAATATCACATACAAGCAAGATCCTGCTGAAGATTATCCAGAGATGACTGGAACAGTACATCAGCCAAGAACTGCCATATGTGCAGGCTGGGTTTAGCAAAGGCCATGGCACTAGGGACATCATTGCCAATGTATCTTGGCTGAAAGCAGGAAGTACCAAAGGAATGTCTATCTGTGTTTCATTGACAATGCAAAGGTATTTGATATATGGATCACAATAAATTGTGGCTAAACTTGGGGCGAATGGGAATCCCCAAACACTTAACTTGTGCTCATGCAAAACCTATATTTGGACCAGAAAACAGTTGTTAGAACAGAGCAGGGAAACACTGCACAGTCTAGGATCAGGAAAGATGTGTGTCAGGGATGCATCCTATATAACTTTTCAGTCTATATGCAGAACAGATCATTTAGGAGGCTGGACTTTATAAAGAGGAGTGTAGCATCAGGATTGGAGGAAGAATCATCAACAACCTGTGTTATGCAGATGACACAACCTTTCTTGCTGAAACTGAAGAGGACCTGAGGTGTTTGCTGTAGAAAGTCAAGGACTGCAGTCTTCAATATGGATTGAAGCTCAGTATCAAGAAAATGATTCTCACCACTGAGCCAATTTTCACGTTCATGATGAACAGAAAATAGACCGAGATTGTTGATAACTTCAGCTTGGTTGATTCCACAATGAACACTCTTGGCATCAGCAGTCAAGAAATAATAATAATAATAAAAAAGAATTGCATTGGTAAAGTCTGCTGTCAGTCTGGAGAGTAAGGTGTGCCTGATACAGGCCATGGTCTTCACAATTACTTGCTAAGCATCAGAGAGCTGGACAATGACTGAGGATGACAGAAGAAGAATAGATGCCTTTGAGTGGTGGTGTTGGATAAGAGTGTGGAACATATCATGGACTGCCAGGAGAACAAACACATCTGTCGGGGAGAGGGTGAAACCAGTTTGCTTCCTGGATGCAAGGATTTTTGAGGTTCCATCTCACATACTTTGGGCATGTAGCCAGAAAGGACCAGTCCTTGGAGAGAGACATAGAAGGGTGGAGGGATGATGCAGGAGAGGAAGACCCAGGATGAGATGGATTGACTCAGTGACTGAAGTAATAGGATTAGGTCTGTTGGAGACAATGAGATTGGCGCAGAATAGGGCAGCTTTCAGAGCTAATGCACATAATATCCCTGAATGGCAGGCAACTTGATGCACTTAACAGAACAGCATGTTGTTTCTCTTGTTAAGAGCCAGGGAGTTGGATGTATAACTTTATTATTTTAATAATTGCAGTTACTTTGCTTATTGTTACATTCAGTGGTAAAAAATGAGGTCTCTCCCCACCTGTCCCTAAAGGAACATGTATGCTTCTTAGAAAGACGTATAAGCGGAATGCTAGAAGGAAAGAATACATGCTGTTTTAAAAAAGAAGAAAAAACAAATAAGACTAGTTAAGTCTACCAGGTTCCTAATCTGCAATGAGAAAGTGAAATAAATGGACCACTAGCCCAGGCCTTTGATCCAGAGAGGCCCGGTTAGAACCTGAAGGCGCCGCCTGGGGAGAACTGGAGACAAAGGTTGTCGGTTTTTAGGAGGTTGAAGATAAAGTCCTAGATCATATGTGACCTGTGAATTATTAAGCTGCCCTGAAAAGCACATTATTTACTCTTCACCAAGCCTTTAAAGGTTCTTTTCATAAGAAGGATAAGAGATCTCTCTGAAGCGGGCCTTTATGACCCTGTCAGAGGGATGGGCTACCTGCCACACCCTCAAGTCTGCAGAGTTTTCTGGAATTTGAGCTCATGGTCTAGAGCAGGCCAGTGGGAATGGTGGACTCATGCGGGGCATCCTTCCAGATCAGGTCACAGGTGAGGGAGGCCTGAAGGGCAGGAGCAGACATGTCTGAAGAGACTCAGAGTAAAGCAGATCCAGAAAGGGACTGGCATGCAGGGCGGCCGGGTCACAGGGTACGGAGAGAGCTCGGCCAGGCGTGGCCTCCAGGGGAGAAGGAGACCAAGAGAAATCCTGGAAGGCCCAACTTGGAGTAGGAGTCAGAGGATATGATGGCAACTGAAGAGGGTCAGGTAAAAGAAACGAAGTTGGGTTTGTAGAAAAGAAAAGGAAACCTAGCAGAAGTGAATCAACAGTGAGTCCTTGTAGACGAGGTCTGTTTAGCACAGGGGGAAGTTGACTTTATCAGAAGAGAGGAGGAGGGTCCAGTCTCAGCACAGGAACACAGGAAGGGCCGGATGGAAAGAGGGCAGCATCCAGGTGAGTTCATCCCCAGGTGGGGGGCCCAGGCAAGGGCTCACCTTCCTTCCAAGCAGGCTCTACTACCCTAAAAGGCCTCTTAGGAGCAGAACAGGGCACTGACGGGACGTGCTGGATTTCCCTCCCTGCTGAGGAGGTGTTCTGGGCAAGAGCTGTGCTGAGCAACTGCGGCCTGATTCAGAGATACCTGCACCAAGTCCCTGTTGTTGTCATACTCAGTGCAGGTGAATGCAACCCACAGTGACTCTAACAACAGAGCTGACCCCTGTCCTGCTTTGTGCCATCCTCAGTCTCTGACACACTCAATCCCACGGCTACACTGTGTCAGTTCGTGTGCTTGAGGGTCTCCTGCTCTTCCGCTGACCCTCCACCTTTCCTGACACGAGGTCCCTCTCCAATGAACAGCCTGGCTTAGCATTGAGGTAGTCACCGTGTCAATCCTTAGTGTTCTTGTTGTTAAGTACCGTTGAGTCGCAGGCGACTCATAGCAACCCTATGAATAAAAGTCCTCAACCCTTGTGTGACTTTCATCCTTTCTCCAGGTTCATAGGGTTTCTGGAGGCAAGCTATTATGGAAGTGGTTGCCACTCTTGCTTCCAAGCTTGTTTTAGTTGGGAAGCTCCACCAAACACTGTCCACCATGGGTAACCATTATCGCATTGGACTCATCAGTGTCACAGCGTTCGGCTTCACAGCAACCACAAGTTACCTCTACAGCAAGTGGACACACCAGAGCGATACGACCTAGAAGAATGTTTCACTAAAAACAATTAAAGGCAGGCCTGAGGGCTGCGAAGTAGAGTCATCCACCTTTGGCTTGGGAGCATGGCTTTTTGTCCGCTAGGCCAACTGCTCTCTCTCTCTCTGCTGTTGTTGTTGTTAAGTGCCACTGAGTCGTAGGCGACTCATAGCAACCCTATGAACAAAAGTCCTGGACACTTGTCTAACTTTCATCCTCTCTCCAGGTTCATAGGGTTTCCAGAGGCAAGCTATTACGGAAGTGGAAGCCACTCCTGCTTCCAAGCTTGTTTTAATCGGGGAGCGCCACCAAACACCGTCCACCATGGGTAATCATCAATCCCTAGAGGAAGAGAATTAGGGGTGCGGGGACCCAGGGATGGAGCTGGTCCTCCCCACATCTGGGTGGAAATGACTGGCCCCAAGGCCACGACCAAGGCCCCAGCATTGCTGCCATGTTCTAGAAGCATAAAAGGTCGCCACTGATGTCCAGCAGCCCCGAGGGGTCAGCCCCCACTCACTCAAAGTACTCTGCGGCGGGCGTGGTCCTGAAGGTGTCGTTGAAGCCTAGGCTGTCGCTGGCGTTGCCGCTGAACGCGTCTGAGCAGTTGGGGCTGTTCCACGTGTTGTTGCAGTGGATCCAGGGCAGCTCCATGGTAAAGGAGGAGAAGAAGTAGTGCAGCGCCCAGGCGATGATGACGTTGTAGAAGAAGCCCACGTAGAGCGAGATGAGGATGACGGTGAAGCCCACACCTAGGGTGGGGGGGGGAGGGGGACAGCCACCGTCAGCACCGTGCTCCCTCTCGGAGTCACCCCACCCTGTGCTGCAAACTCGCGGGCCTCTTGGACTCCAGGGGACACTTTTAAATAAGAAGAGGATGCCAAGCGTCATGCCATGGCCATCCAAGGCCACTCAGGAACACCCGGTCATTCAGCATCAGCAAGACTGTTGAGGGTCACTGAAGCCAACTCAGTGCCATCCACCCCAGATCACCCAAGACCCCTCAACGTTGCTCTACGGTCATATAGGGTCACTAGGGGTCATCCAAGGCAACCCAGTTGCACCAGAATGTAACCACAGTCAGACAGAATAGCTAAGGGTCATTCACAGCTATCCACTGTCATAGCTGTTCAGGACCACAAGGGTAACAGAGAATCACCTAGTGGCACCCAGGGTGGCCCAGGGCCTGTCAGGGTGTCCTCTTCAGAATCACAACACCTGGAAGGTGGGACCAGACACTGAAGGGCCCCCGATAATCTGGAGCAGAGCCCAGAGGTGAGTGGTCTTTGGGGCTGTGTCAACCTGCCTGTCGTGGTCAGCTGGGTCTGGTGGTGAGAAGGTCTTCTTCCCATTGGTCAAGGAACTGCTCCGGTAAGACGCCGGACAAACCTAGCCACGTTCTTGGATTTGATTTCAACATTCCTTCTCCAGGTGGAGTGGAAACCTTTGTCTAGGCTATAACTAACCTCTCTCTCCTCTCTTTCTTTCTTTCTTTCTCTCTCTCTCTCCCTCCCTCCCTTCTTCCCTTTCTCTCTTTCCCTGTCTCTCTCTCTCTCTCTCCTTCCTTCCTTTCTCTCTCTCTCGTAGGCTATGACTTTCAACTGCATGACTGAACTAAGTTCCAGGCTCTGACTTCCCTAAAGAGTAAAGCCTTGGCAACCCAATATTGTGTAAGTCCACTTCACGGAGGTCCCCCTTGTTTTCTTTCACTCACTCTCCACTTTACCAACCATAGTGACCAGGATAGCATGCTCCATGGCTAGTGGGTCAATTTCATCTCACAGCAGCCCTACGGAACAGAGAGGGATTGCCCCACGGGGTCCCCAGAGACCAGGAAAGGGGACAGGATGGGGTGCCACTACATTCTGCCGTACGTAAAGTCAACATGGATCAGAGACAACTCAATGTCAACTAACAACAACAACCACCACCAGGAAAACAGGTTCAGCAGTGGCACTGATCAACACTAAGCTCGTTTCCTCTGACTGAAAGCCTTCTCCAGTGAGAAAGGCCAACCAAACTCATAGCCAGAAATTTGAACCTGACACACAGATTCCCTAAAAGGCAAAGCAGAACTGCCCTGTCGAGTTCCTCAAGGTCTACATGTTTTAGGGAGCTGTCACATCCTTACTCCTTGGAGCAGCTGGTGGGTTCGAACCACTGATCTTTCAGTTAGCAGCCAAGCGTTTCAACTACTATGTCACCAAGGCACCTCTTTTGAGTGAGAAGTCAATATTAAAAGATGCCACGATTAAATGGAATTTCCTTGGAAAGGGTTATCGTGCTTGGAAAGGTGGAGGGTTAGTGAAAGAAAAGATTCTCAATGATATGGAGTGACACAGTGATTGCAGCAGTGGGCTTGGGTGTGTCAGAGACTGAGGATGGCACAGGACGGGACAGGGTTCACACCTGTTGTTCACAGGATCACTATGAGTTATACTCGACTCAATGGCACATAACAACAACATGATTAAGTGACTAAATTATTCTGTCTTGCAAGTCACTCGCAGGATGCCTTAGGAATGGATTTTTCTAGGCAACCGCCGCTGGAAGCCACATTGTCCAAAAGTGCATGGCTTCACCATGCCCTAGGAGACGTTCTGCAGTGACAGGGTGACAGGAATGTCTCACTGGACACATTTGTTAGGTTAAAACACTGTATACCAGTTCCTCAGCTCTCACCTGTGGGAACACAAGAGCCTTTGACAAACACCAACTGAATCCAAATCCAGTTTCTGAGGGAAGAGTTGACTTTGTCATTGTCTACCCAGCTGGCCTCGTGGCAAGACACTGTACTGTCATCCAGAAGGCACGCAGCTCGAGGCCTTGAGCTGCTCCACAGGAGAAACATGGGCAATCTCCTTCTGTGCAATTATCTGCCTCTGAAAGCCTGCTGGACGGTCAGCTATGGACTCTGTGGTACAACACGCACACACACACACACCAGCCCAGCACCCACAGCACCTGGACAGCCCCGTGTCAGTGAGGCCAGGCTCTGACCCTTTGTGACCAAGTGTCACGATCTCCCACTGGCCAGTTGGGTCCCTGAGCAAATGGACATGCCTCACTCAGAAGCCGAGACCTCCCTGGCTCTCTGCCTCTGCTGGGTGCTGCCAGCATTTCTGGTGTTTGGAGGAAGGAAGCAGTTCTTTAGGAAGGAGGGTGCAAACTTCAGTCCTGCAGTGGGGTCCCCTTGAATTCTGTCCTTCTGGGGGCCCATGGGCTTGGACCCTGAAATACAGCTCTTCACTGGCCCTGCCTTCAGCAAGTTGCTCATTCATTTCCCAGATACATTAAACAATTTCTTTCTATTATGCGTTGTTGAGACCATAGTTCACAATTCTCTTCACCCTCTAAAGAGAACCACGGACGCATTCCTTTCATCATTTAGGGCAGGGGAAACTGCTGCCCCAGAAGGTACCCAGCAAGCTCCTTCCCTTCTAGAACCTTCTAGGGAAAACTTGATGTGTTGCTCCTTGCCTGGCACTCAGTGATCTCAAGCATGTCTCAGAAGAGCCATTTTTCTGAAATGTTGTTCTCATAAATTCTTCACGATTCCTACGTTAGTGCATATTTTAACTTCCCTTTTAACTTTTTGGTGTGCAATCCATAGGGTTTCCTTTCTACTCAGCTTTTCATTGTGATTTGGGTGAAGATTTCAAAAGTCAGCTGGTTGTCCTGTCAAGCGTTCCTCCGCATGGATTTCACTTTGGGATGCAGACTGTCAGCCTCCCAGTGGAGCAGCACTCGTCCTCTTCCTTCATGGGTTTGCCCTTCTCCACTCATCCGTCTTCCCTATCATGTCCACCTTCTGAGCATTGTTGTTGTTGTTGGCTGCCAATGAGTCAACAATGACACACAGCAGCCCTGTGAACAACAGACCGCAGTCATGCCCCGTCCCGGGCTATCTTCACCCTCTCTGACAGGCTCGAGGCCACGGTCTCAGCCGCTGTGTCAATCCGCCTTGTTGAGGGCTCTCTCACCTCCACCCTTCAGCATGAGGTGTTTTCCAAGGACTGGCCCTTCCTGACCACACGCCCGTAACAGGTGAGATGGAGTTTCCCCACCCTGGCCTCTAAGGAGCCGCTTGCTTGCATTTACTCTGGGACAGATTTGTTTGTTCTTCTGGCAAACCACAGGCTAGCCAGTGCTCTTCTTTTTCTGTCATCTTTATTCTCTCTGGCCAACTTGTAGATGCATAGGAAGCTCCTAAAAACACCGTGGCTTGCTTAGGTGCCCCTTGGTCTTCACACTGACTCCGTTGCTCTTTAATCCTTTGGAGAGCGCTCCTTAACATCACATGACTCTTACCCCTGATGAACCGACAGTTTTAAAAGCATCATCCTGCTGAAATGGGTACTCGTCTCAGCAGAGGGCATCCAGTAAGCCACGGCCACCCCCACAGAGGACCCTGCCTGCTCTGGAGTGTCCACGGAAACTGGGTCCCGAGAACATCACAGACAGATTCTGAGAACGGCAGGCAGCAGAACCCTCTCTGGAGGTCAGATTCCATGGGGTTCCAGGGCGAGGACAGGCAGACCTCAGAGACTCTGTGGGCCCCACTCCAGACAACCATAATCAAACAAGCAGTCAAGTAACCGAACCAGGCACATTCCTGGCTCCCCAGTGCAGGGAATAGTTAACATACTGTATCCATTAGGTGTCTAACAGCACTAGGAGAAAGTCTGCAATATTACAGAATTACTAAATTGTAACACAGAGATACAAAATAAACACTTGATGTTGGGGAAAATGGTACCAATAGACTTGCCCACCACGAGGTATTCAGAAACTTTCTATCTGTAAAAATAAAGTCCCTGTGAAGAAATACAACAAGGTCTGCTTTTCTGTCTTACACCAAGGTAAGTTTCCTCTGAATTTGCGGTTTTTGGGTTCTACTGAGTCATTTCTGACGTACAGAGACACTTCGGACAACAGTGCTGTAAAACACTGGTTGGTGCTGGGCCATCTTCCCAACCTTTGCCAGGTTGGCGCCTGCTGCTGCAGCCAGTGTCAGTCCAGCTCACCGCGGCGCTTCCTCACTTTTGCTGGTCCAGTGTGATGTTCTTCCTCAAGGACTGCTCCCCCTGTCCACAGTATGTAAGGTGAGGCCTTGTCACCCCCCCTTCTAAGACATTCTGTCTGTTCTTCTAAGACAGATGTGTTTATTCTCTTCGAGTCCACGGCAGATTCAATATTCTTTGACAACAATCACTTGAAATTCTCACAAGCTGCCTTTTGACATTTTATAAACTGCAATATTGGAGTTCCCTTTGAGGCTCTGTTAGAGGAAAAATTGTCTGTGGTTTGAACATGTGTGTGGAAATTAGCTTCCACTGGCTGGCCCTCCCCCTAGTTCACAGCCCCTGTTCCTCCCCCGCCCCCGCCCCCCGTGTGTAAGAAGAGAAAGGGATGTGATTCCACCTTGAGTTTTCGAGGGAGCGCTGGTGGCAGAGGACACAGAGAGCTTAGCCTCTAACCCAGCAGCTGAGCGTCTCTGGTGGTTCAAATCCATCAGTCATTCTCTGGAGAAAGACAGGCGGTCTCCTTCAGGGGACTTACAGCCCAGTGGAGGGTCAGCTCTGAGCTTATTCAGACCCAGTGGGTGAATGAATGGATGAGTGGGTGAGACTAAGGGCTGTGTCATGTAACACATTTATGATACTGTACACCCAAGTGGAGAGATGCTCAAAAAACCCCTGTTGTTGTTGTTGTTCTGTGTCATTGAGTCACTTGTGACTCATAGGGACCCTACGTACAACAGCCCTAAACCCTGCTCTGTCTGTGCTCGGTCCTCTGTCCTCTGTCTCACTGTCCCTGACACACCCACCCCAATTACCCAAGTCACTGAATCAATCCACCTCATCGAGGGTCTTTCCCTCCTGCGCTGTCCCTCCACCCTCCCAAGCATGATGTCCCTCTCCAAGGACTGGTCCCTCCTTGGAACATGTCCAAAGTATGTCAGACAAAGCCTCAGAATCCTTGTCTCCAAAGAGCAGCCTGGTTTAACCCTCTCCAGGATGAATCTGTTTGTTTTCTTGGCAGTCCACGGTACATTCAATACTGTTTTCCAGCACCACAGCTCAAAGGCATCAATTCTCCTTCTATCCTCCCTAGTCATTGTCCAATTCTCTGACACACAGCAACTGTAAAATATGACCCTGCCATAATTATTCTGTGGCACAATGCTGGTTATCGCTAACTCTCCCACCAGGATGTCCACCCTCAAGGGTGGGCAAGCTCAGCCTTGACCCAGCTCTGCAAACCACCTGAGAAGGTGGTCACTGTATGAGCTGGCACTGCACCTGGTGCATTACAACTCGGTTTTCAGACTCAGAGGGGCTGTCTTCCTCCACAAGTGGTGCCACTGAGGCCACAGTACCTGTGGTTGTTGTTGTTGTGTAGCACTGAGTCGGAACCAACCCATACATGACCCTCCAGTGGGTTTTCAGAGGCAGTAAAATACATGGGAAGAGACTATCGATCCTTCTCCCACAAAGCAGCTGGTGGATTTGATCCGATTACCTTTGGGACTGCAGTGCAGGTTCTTACCACTAGGTAACCAGAGCTCCCTACATAGCACCTAGGTGGTGGTTGTGGTGATGGTAGTATTCGATGCTGTCGAGTTGAGTACAACTCATAGTGACCCTGTGAACAAAAGATCTGAACCCTGATCTATCCTGTGCCGTCCTCACGCTTCCTGACACACTGAGTCCACTGTAGCAGTCACCGTGTCAATCCACCTGGCTGAGAGTCTTCATCTCCTTTGCTGACCCTCCACCCTTCCCAGCATCACATCCTCTCCAAGGAACAGCCCTTCCTAGCAACATGCCCAAAGCATGTGAGGGGAAGCCTCATCATTCTTGCCTCCAAAGAGCACT
>NW_006399875.1:6199784-6201940 GCF_000299155.1 Elephantulus edwardii | reverse complement strand
CATGCTTGAGAGGGTGGAGGGACAGCGCAGGAGAGGAAGGCCCTCTATGAGGTGGATTGATTCAGTCACTGGGATAATTGGAATGGGAGTTTCAGAGACAGTGCAATTGGCACAGGACAGAGTGGAGTTTAGGGCTGTTGTACATAGGGTCGCTATGAGTCGCAAGCGACTCGACGGCACATAACAACAACAACAACACCATCAAAATGGATCTCAGTGGTACAGGAGGAGATTGTCCCTCCTTCCCCAGCAGAACATCTGGTGGATTCGAACTGCTCACCTCTGGGATTGCAGTACAACTTCTTGTCACTAGGCCACCAGAGCTCCCTACATCTCTGGAAGTTCTTTAAACTCTGGAGATGCTGGGTGGTACAAGTGGATGATGTGCTTGGCTGCTAACCATTAGCAGTTCCAGTTCCAGTTCACAGAGAGGTGCCTCCAGAGAAAGGCCTGGCTACCTTCTCCGCAAAACATGAGCCTGAGAAGCTCCATGGAGCACACTTACTCTCAGATTGCCAAGAGCCAGAGTCAGCTCAACAACAAGGAAGCTGCTTTTCCTTGTGAGCTCTGACGTCTACAATCAAACCCCACAAAGGGGCACCCAGCACCCAGTGCTTGTCCGAGAGCTGTCTGTTTTCTTTCGGCCGGGGAGGAGGGGCGGGAAGACTCCTCATAGCTTGCTTCAGAGGGACCCCACAAGTAATTTCAACAAACCAGGCCCACCTCATTGCCATTGAGTCAGAACCTACCCAATGCTGACCCTCCAGTGTGTTTTCAGAGGCCGGAAATCACACAGGTGGAAAGTGTCCACCTTTCTTCCTCCCTGGGAGATACTGGTGGATTTGAACCGGCAGGGCTGTGGGGTTAGCAGTGCAGCTCCCTGCAGACCATGTCGCCAGAGCTCCACCCTATGCAAAATGTAGTCCAGGAAAATCTGCTCAAGACCCGAGATTCCCCGAGTTGGTCATGAAGGGCCGCTAAGAGCTTCATGCCTTGGAGAAGCATCACGCCTGACTGGGCCCAACGTGTCCACTGGTGCGCGGGGCTATTTTCTCCTCACTGAGCCATGGCACCTGTGAGAGCCCTTTATTTTCACGGCTAAGCTGGACTCATTATAAATCCGGTGACCCGCCACAGGCATATCCTGGGATACCAAGGGGTTGTCATCCCAACGGATCAACATTTCAAGAACTCCCGAAAAAATCCCCACACAGATCTTTATAGACGTCTTCTCAGGGAGGGTCCACTGAAGAAGAGGATGTGCCTCACATATGTCTGAGACACCCTCTCTTGACACCTCCTCCAGTCCTCCCGGGTCACCTTCTTCTAAGAAGTGGTGTCACAGCAGACGTAACCCAGAGAATGGGCTGGGTGTAAACAGACTGGATCAAATCCTGTTCTACCATTTGCCAAGAGACCAAGCGTGAGTTCCTCAGGCCCTGCAAACCTTGGTGTCTGTGGCTCTGGAAAGGGGACAACCTCAGAGCATGACCATTGCGGGGCGCTCCAGAGGACACCTGGAAAGAGTGGGCTTCTGGAAAGTCTTCCAGACTCAACAGGACATGTTTTCATTTCACTGTCTGACAGGGTTTCTCCAGAAGTCTTGAGAACTCAATGGATAAGTAGGGAAGTAGATAGATCACAGATGGATGGGTGGAAAGATGGATGGATGGAAAGATGAGAATGGATAGAGAAGCTCTGGTGTATTCACACAATGGAATATGCTGCATTGAAAAAACAAGGAAATCATGAAATATTATGCAAAATGGATGACCCAGGAGGACATTATGCTGAGTGAAATATCTCAGTCACAAAAGGACAAATAGTGCATAGTGTCACTGTTGTAAAACGGGACTGACACCGGGGTTGGGGGGAGACTGAGAAAAACTGGATAAATCGTGTACACTGCATTGAAATAGATGAGGAAGAGAACAGTTTAAAAGTGATACATGATTGGGTATTATGGTTACGACAAGAGTCCAGAATGAAGGTTGCAGAGTGGAGTGCACTCGGGGTGGGGGGTGGAGAAGAGGGACAGGGGGATTGTATACCAATGAAGGAATTTTTCTTTTACTTTTCAAAGAGAAGAGCAAACTGGGGCAAGGGAGAGGGGGCAGGAAGAAAAATGCAACAATGAATAACTGGAAATCCAAAAT
>NW_006399875.1:6198834-6199599 GCF_000299155.1 Elephantulus edwardii | reverse complement strand
GAGGGGGGATAAATCAGTGGTTGGCAGACAGACTCAAGAGAACTGTAATGGATGGATGGACATACAGAAGATCAGTGACTGAGAAATAACAGAAAGATGATGGATGTCTGGCTAGATAGTTTCACCCTGAACTTGTTATAGAAAGGGTCAGTCTCTGGAAAGGGACATTGTACTTGGTAGAGGGTCAATGACAAAAGAGGAAAACTCTAAAATGACTATCACAAGATCTGAACAATGAATTAAAACACAGTCACGACTGTGACATCAAAACATGAACTGCATTAGGAAAAATGTGCTGTCGGGGATCTCTCCCGAGTGCTAAAGAACAAGGCTATCAGTCTAGAGACTAAGGTGCGCCTGATCCAGGCCATGGCCTTCACTATAATGTGCTACGTGTCAGAGTTGGACAATGACTAAGGATGACAGAAGAGGAATCGATAATTTTGAGTTGTGGTGCTGGAAAGAAGTCTCGAACATATCACGGACTGCCAGAAAAATAAACAGGTGTGTCTTAGAGAAGGTAAAATCACGTTTCTCCTTGGAGGCAAGGGTTTTGAAAGTCCATCTGGTGTGCTTGAAACAGTGTGATTGGCTCAGGACAGGGAAGGCTTCAGAGCTACTGTACACAGGGTCAGTATGAGTCACAGACAACTTGATGACACCTAACAACAAGATACTAATGATTGTGAAGACAGCACAGGACCATGTTTATCACCGCTTTGTTCACAATAGCAAGGAGCTGGAAACAGCCTAAGTGCCCATCAA
>NW_006399875.1:6192427-6198334 GCF_000299155.1 Elephantulus edwardii | reverse complement strand
AAAATTAAAAAAAAAAAGATGGCACAGGACCGACTGGTACCGTTTTCCTTCTATCGTACGCAGGGTCGTTATGAGTCAGAGATGATAAGAGCTGATCACAGCAGATATTTAAAAACCTTGATGAGGTGACACCACTAACGAGTTGTATGGCCACTTCACCTGAGACTGAGAGTACACCCTCCTGACGCCTTGTGTCACTGCAGAGGTTTAAAGTGAAGCGCCAAACCCACGGGCGCCTTCCTGCGTATCTGCTGTGCACTGAGTGGGGGAGAGAGGGTCGGCTCCTACCTTTCAGAATCGGGCAGATCTTCCACACGCCAGCAGCCCCTTCCCTGTTGAACTGCCCGAGGGCCAGCTCCATATAGAAGAGTGGCATGCCCGCGATGACCATGAAGAACAGGTACGGGACCAGGAAGGCGCCTGTGAGGACACGAGGACATGGTGAGTGGGGTCCGCGCAGAGTGCTGCTTTCCAGGCTCTGGAGTCACGCGTGCACCTCCTTTCCCACCTCTGGCCTCCACGCCTGTCCCCCACTGCCCTCAGCACCACACGTGCCCTGCCAAGTCCCCATGTCCAAGCCCTTAGGCAGAACAGACATGTCTCAACCACGTCTCCATCCTTCTCCTGTACGTGTGCCTTCCCCTGCCTGTCCCCCAGCAGCTCTCACTCTGTTGACCTATAGAGGTCATGACTCCTCTGGGGTTCCCACTTTTGTCCTGCCCCCCATCCAGTGAGCTCCATCACTGCATGCCTGGCCTTGCAGCATCCATCACCTGCCTGTATGGGGGCTCAGAGCTGAGGTTGCTCCTGTAGGGCCAGCCCCCCCAAGGCCGAGGGCCTCCCTGGCTGTGTCTAGTTCTCTCATGCCTGCAGTCTGCACACCCAGGTCTGTTCCCTGAGCTTCCACTGCTGGGGTTCCACTAGAGGGGATGGAGGGGAAGGGTGGCAAGATGAGAGCTCACTCTGACAGACTCTGCATCTGCTTAGGCTTCAACTTCTCAGCCTTACAATAGGCATTGTAATGTCAGCTTTCCATGGCATGCTGGGAAGGCTTCCCAGAAACCCTCAGAAACCCCTCACTGCACAACACAGCTCGTCAAGATACTGTGGAGAAATGGGAGCACCAATGGAGACCCACAGTGGTTGTTGGTGGTGATGGTTGTTGTGTGTCACTGAGTCGGAACGGACCCACAGCAGATCCTCCAGTGGGTTTTTCAGAGGCAGTAAATCCCGTGAGAGGAAATTGCCCATCCTTCTCCCGCCAAGGGGCTGGTGAGTACCAATTTGACCAGCTCCTCAACTTGAAGGTTTTGGATGATCCTATCCCCACCGTGAGGTGGCTTAGTGGTAAGGAGCTGAGCTGCCAACACAAAGGCAGGTGGTTCGAATCCATGACTGTGCCGTGGGAGAAAGATGATCAATCTCCTCTTGTACAATTGTGGTGTTGTTGGTGCTGTCAAGTCAAGTATGACTCACAGTGACCCTGTGAGCAACAGATCTCAACTCTGTCCTGTCCTGTGCCGTCCTCATCATCCCTGACCTACTTGACCCCACTGCTGCAGTCACTGTGTCAACCCATCTTGTTGAGGGGCTTCCTCTCTTTCACTGATCCTTCACCTTCCCAAGCATGATGTCCCTTCTAAGGAATAGCCCTGCATGCCCAAAGTGTATGAGATGCAACTTCACCATTCAGTTTTTCCAGCTTTTGAAATCACCTATGGGTCGTTTCCAAGTCAACAACATATAACAACAAGAACAACAACCACCTCCTCTCTAGTTTTCTGTTTGAAGGCAGTTGTGATCATGTGACTGGCTGAGTTCAGAAGGTGATGGGAGAAAGGACTGGCCGTGGGCACATTCTCAAGTCCTGCTCCTGGTCCTTCAAGCCCCTCACCTTTGTCTTCTCCCTAGTCTCCTGGCTTTCTTCATTAACTTATTCTGTCTACCTGAAGCCCGTGTGATTCGTGCATTTGAGAGGGGGAGAGAAGACATTTCTGTTTCTTGACCCAAGTTCAAAGGTCTCCAAATACTGTCAAGTATGTGTAAGCAGTCGCTTATACCGTTCGCTGGGCCTTTGAGAATTGTCTTCCCTACATGAAAGCAACTGGTGGCATTAGACAGGAGAGCCCAGGAGCCTCAAGCTACTGCCTCCCAGTCCTTTCTCTGCTGGCCTCCAACTCCTCAGATGCAAAAACATGAGGATGGACTCAGGTTGCTTTGAGCTCTCAAGTTTATGATTTTTTTTTTGAGACAGGCATGCAAAAAGATTACTTTAATCCAGCCAAAACTTATGTTCATTCAATCATTTACCACCAGTTGAAAAGACTTCATGAAATTTTCCATTAAACTTTTTACCTTCTGGTCCTTAAGCCACCATTAGATTGCACAACTGTTCTATATATATATACACACACACGCACACACACATATACATATATATACATATACATATATATGTGTGTGTGTGTATATATATATAAAATGCACATAATATATATATTATGTGCATTATAGATATTATGTGCATAATATATATTATGTGCATTATATCTGTTATGTGCATAATATACATTATGTGCATTATATATATTATGTACAGTATATATTACATGCATAATATATATATTATGTGCATAATACATATATGTACACCTAATAATTTACTGTGTTTCATTCATAAACACTGCATTCTAGACAATCTTTCATTTCCATTGTGTTTCATGCAGTTATTCATATACGTTGTGTTTCATATGACCAGTCACTCCCGGTCTATCCCTATGGTCACCCTGTCTCTTGGAGTTCTCATTGAATCATTCCTGGTCCTTCGTCCCTCCAAGTAAACATGGCTCTGCTCGTGATCCTCGGTCCCCTTTTTCCACCCCCTCCTCTCCCTCCTCTTTCTCTTTTGGACATTCACACACATCTAACTAGTTCTCCTTTCATTAGTATAATATTGGGCTTATGCAGTATGTGATCTTATAAGCCTGCGTTAGTTCACTGAGCATAATGTTTTCTAGACTCTCCCATGTTCTACTGTATTTTGTGAAAATATTGTTCCTTAGTATTGCATAGTATTCCACTATGTGAATGTACCACAGTTCATAATTTCTCAATCCATTTGTTGATGGGTCAAGTCTATGATTGTACAATACACAGATGGGATCAAATAGGCGCCACTAATGCTAAGCCTGGAGTCAAAGCCACGGGGAGGACTCTGTGGTTGAGTGTTGACCTGTTCCTTGCAAGCTCTGTCTCTAGCTGCCCTTGGGCCCTCCTGTCTAGCACCAACGCACGGCTGGCCCGAGAGGGGACTCACCGCCGCCATTTTTGTAGCAAAGGTAAGGGAAGCGCCAGACGTTGGCCAGGTCTACTGCGAAGCCAATGACAGACAGCAGGAAGTCGATTTTCTTGCCCCAGGTCTCCCGCTCCTGGGGCTCCACGAGGCTCTGTGACGGGTTGATGAGGGTGGAATTGGTGAGCTGCACCCCATTTCGCTCCTTCACCAGGATGAGCTCCACCTCCTTCGGGCCCATCGTGTTGGGCTCTTTAGCCGGAGCCACCACGGAAGACATCAGTCCCACTGAGCATTTGGCTTTACTCATGAGCAGACCTGGCCCCTGGAAACGCTCTGATTCTCCCCGCTCAGTCTTCTGCTAGAGGAAAGGAATAAAACACACACTGAATGCAATTATTCAGTAAGCCGAGGCTCCGTATGGGTCTTGTTTCAAGAGAAGAGAGCCATCGAATGCACTGACATTCACTGGATAGGGGGTGGAACAAATACATTCCCAGTGCCTAAGGGGACGCCACCGTGGTGAAGGAAGGAATCAAAAAGTAGGCAGAGGTTGGATCAGAAAGAAGCCAGAGCGCAGGGAGCAGAGGTGGAAAGGTGCTGGAGGTGGCATGGAGGGAAGGGAAGCTGGCAGAGAGCTCAGGGCACTGCTTCCTCCTCCCCCTCACCTCCCTCTCCTGCCCCCCCAAAGGGTCATGTTTCTATAATCTCTAACTACACACCCTGCTAACAATGTGAAGATGTCACCCCACACCACCCCTCCCATTTTATGGGAGTGATTTCACAGTCTTCAGATGTCATTCAAGAGCAAGTCTTTAAACACACACACACACACACACACACACATCCCACCAGGTCACATATGTATTCTTTGTATTCAGCAACCGAAGTAAATGTAAATGTTATATCCTCAAAATCAGCCACATTAAGCCAAACATCAAACTTACTGCCATCCAGTCAACTCCAATTCACAGACGGAGACCTCAGAGACAGAGCAAAGCTGCTCCCAGATGTCCAAGGAGTTAGCTTTGGGGAAGCAGGTGCCACAGCTTTCTCACAAGGAACACCTAACTCCTGGGTTCAAAGTGCCAACCTTTCCGCTTTCAGCCCAGCATTTACTCATTGTGCCATGAGGGCTCACTGTCCAGAGGCAACCACTGACATTTAAAAACACAACCATGAAAGCAGTTTAAGAGAAGCTGTACTGTCCACAGTCGCTTGTGACCCTGAGTGACTTGAAGGACCTGGCCAGTAGAGTCAAGCAGGTAGGCAGAGTCAGTTTTCATTTTACAGAGCACACGGAACCAGCTGGTCTACCCATCACTTACACAGGAAGCACTTTTCAAATAGCTTTAGGAAACGTGTTGGGTAACCTAGCGAAAAGAGGGCAGGTGAACAGACACACTGTGGAAACCCCTCACAGACTGACATGTAATTACAGACAAGTTGTTCTGTCGTCAAGTCGTCGTTTGGTTTTGTTTTCCTTTTTTGAATTTGGCACCACCAACATTGTTTCAGGAAGAGCGCCTGTGGCTTGGTCCTTTAAAGGGAGTTGCGCTGCTAGCCCAAAGGGGGTGCTTCTCTGGTGATTCAAACCCACCAACCCCTGCAGGAAAAAGAAGGGTAGTCGTCTTTTGTACAATTTCCAGCCCCGGAAAACCCCCCTGGAGGCTCAGTCATGAGTCAGTTTCGATTCAAAGGCAATGAATTTGAGATTTTTAATTTTTTTTTTTTTAAGCAAGGTTTCAATTGCACACGCGCGCGCGCACTCCAGTGGTCCACAGAGGGTAGTGCGGCACCCTTTGACCATTTTTCTCTGCATCTAAATCTGAACAAGTGCACCCTAAGTTACCGTTATGAGCTCGCTCGGCAGCTTCGTTGGGTCCTGGGACAAACCCAGAACGCACTTTCCTCAGACGCGTAAAGCACGCGCATTTGACTGGTGGGTGCGGCTTTGGGGCGTGCGCTGCAAAGGGCTTTGCGTTGGGGAAGCGCTACAAGCTGCCTAGTTTGCACACTGCAGCCTCTCGGGTCCTGCAACCCGTGAATGCAAACCCCAGGTTCTGCAGTCAGAGAAAGGCGGACGCCACTCCTGAGACGACTTTTGGGTACAGGAATCTAAAGGTGGATCTGCTGAAACACATCTTTCCTCGCACCCCACCCCACCCCAGGCACTCCAAGCAAGCATCAGCTCACCTAGGAACTGACATTCTCTGTCATAAAACTCTCCCCCACCTCCAGGTCTCAAGACACTTTCAGGCGCTGGGGTCGGATCTGGGCGGCTTCACGTGCTTTAGAAGGCAGGCCCGAGTCCGCACACCTCCGCGTGCGCGCTCAGTCCTGGAGATCGGGACCTCGAACGCAGCCACAGCCAGCCGCGTGTCCAGAGCGCACCTGGAAGCCTGCGTGGCCGTGGGGTCGCGCGGCTCCAGGATCCGCGCTCCGCTGGCTTCACTCCCGGCCGGCTCCTGGGCGCCACCGCCCTCGGCCGCCTGGTGCGCTCCGCCTGCTCCTTACCTGCCCGCCCGACGGCTCCTCGCGCGCCCACCTGGCTGTGCGCGGGTCCCACCGGCAGCGCCCACGCAGGCTCCAGTCGCGCTCGGCGCTGGGCGGTC
>NW_006399875.1:6149024-6192327 GCF_000299155.1 Elephantulus edwardii | reverse complement strand
GCCCGGGGTATCTCTGGGCCTAGCCCGGCCAGGTTACTGGGGTGCAGGGAACAGCCCAGACCTCCTCCCACCCCGAACACCCCCGTGCTAATTTCTCGGGTCCTGCTGCCCCTAGTAACGATTGGGAAGCGAGTGCTGGGAGGCGTGGCATGCCCCCTCCCCCCACCTTCCTCACCACTCCCCTGACCCTGGGACCCAAACTTGGGGGAGGCGTAAGGTGGGGCTCCCTGTTAGGAGGGGCAATGCTCAACAGTGTCCCCTGCCCAGGGCCTGCGCCCACCCTTTCCTGGGGTGCGCCTAGGGCAGATAGTTATCCCCCCCTCCCGCGCCAGGCTAGGTGGGTTTGAGGTACAGAGTCCAGGCCCTTTTGTGTCTGTCTTGGGGCCAGATAGCCCGGCGGCGTCGGGAGAGGGAGCCAGGGCCGACCTGGCTCTGACCTGCCCTTTGCCAGCGAGGAGCGCACATCGACTGAAGCAAGTGGATCCAGCCAGCGCGCACTGGAAAACGATTTTCCCAGATACACGGCTCCTCGCTCTGAAAGCCAAAGGCAATCTGCAACTGTGACCAACCCAGACCCGGAATCTTCCTCTCGAAGGTGCCCCGGACAAGAGTTTACACTCACGGCTCAGGGTCCACCAGTCAAGGCCCGGGAACCCAGGCGCAGAGAAGGCGCGGCTGCACGTGCCCTTCATCAATTTTGCTCTCTCTCCCCCTACTCCTGTCCCATCCTATTAACCTTCCTCCTGGTCATCCTTCTATGGATGCGCTTCGGGGTGCGTCCACTCAAGTCCAGGGCTCACCACTCCACACTGCCCTGCTCAGCAGTGCCCTCTCTTGATCGCACACAGGACCTCAGAACCTCTGATCCATTACCTCCCCTAGAGGCTCCGCCCCAGAGGCTAATCTCTTTCCTCTGGGCACCCATGGACTCCTGAAGACCCAACTGGCACAAAGTCGGTGAGAAACTAGAGAGAAATCTCTCAGAACTGTTCTTCCAAGCTCCATTAGAGCCTGGGGGGACGGCGACTCAGGGAACCAGTGGAGACCTCGGGAGGCAGCTAGGATCTGATGGCCCAAACATTACAGGAAAGGCCTTCCTCTCTCAATGTGTCTGGACAACGCCGATTTCAGGGGGAACACATGTAATCAGATCACTAAGCTCTTACCAACAGGCTCCCGAAAACAGTGACTAGGCAATGAAGAGATAGAAACAAACCAGGGGAGGGTCCATTTAAACACAGGAATGCAGACCATAAGTTCAATGTCAAGTCCAAACTCAACTGTTCTAGGGGCCTTTCCATCCATTCTCCATTGTGTTTCCCAGGCTGTGACTCTCCCTTGAGGAGACAGCCCACTTTTCTCCCTTTGAGCAGATGGTGGATTTCAACCAGCAACCTTTCGGTTGTTGTTGTTGTTGTTATGTGCCGTCGAGTCGCTTGTGACTCATAGCGTGCAACCCTATATACAATAGCCCTAAACCCTGCTCTATCCTGTGCCAATCGCATTGTCTCTGACACTCCCATCCCGATTACCCCAGTCACTGAGTCAATCCACCTCATAGAGGGTCTTCCCTTTCTGCGCTGTCACTCTATCCTCCCAGGCATGATGTCCCTCTCCAAGGACTGGTCTCTCCTCACAACATGTCCAAAGTATGTTAGACGGAGCCTCAGAATCCTAGCCTCCAAGGAGCAGCCTGGTTTAACTCTCTCTGCAGTTAGCAGACACATTACGCCATATGCCACCTGGGCTCCCTAGAAAGATGCAGAAGCACCCTGTCAGATATGGAGTCATCACTAATGATGCGGGTTGAGAACCAAATACAAAAGTGAACCACCCTCTACACATTGACTATCAGTCACTAAGGCACAGAACTTGTTTGAGATGCTTAAAGGAAAAGGCAGGACCAGGCTATGACATGGTATTAAAACTCTGCCCACATCGTAAGACAGCCTTTAAATAGCCTGGAAGGAGCTTGCTCATCTTTCTCCTGGGAGCTGCTGGTGCATTTGCACTTTCAGAGAGGCGTGGCTTCTGGAATAACTCCCTGCAGACTAGGTCAGCAGAGCTCTGCTAGCTGAAGGCTTGATCATGGTGTTACCAGGGTGCGCTTGCCCCCTCTCCTCCCCTCTCCACACACTGCTGCCTCTGCTGGGTGCTGCGGAGTTGACTGGGACATGTGAGCAGATCAAAATTGTGTCCTATCCTGCTCCCTGCTCACAATCTCTGTCCTGCTCTAACTCATTGCTGCAGTCACTGAGTCAATCCATCTCATGGAAGGTCTGCCTCTCTTTCACCAACCCTCTGCCTTTCCAAGCACTCCTTATAGAGGGAGATAGAAAGATTGAGCAACAATCATCCGGGCTGGAGCGCAGGCCCTGTAGGGATGCCGGATACAGATAACATAAGCAAAACAGAATACAAGGTGCACGTGAGCTGCCCCTGGAAAACACGTACAGACGCACATACACACAGACAGGTGCACACGTCATTAGCGAGCATGCAGATCCAGGAATTACCACATAGTTGTCACCTTCGTGAAACCAGTGTCTGTCAGGAGAAAGAGCATCCTAGCACTTGGAAGCTCCCTGCCAATCCTCACCTGAGTGGATGAGCAGAAGGGAACTTTGGAGAGATTTCAGGGTGGAATCACCCCCTGGGAAGCTGGGCTTAACTCTCTGAGGCCAAGAAGGACCCAGCGACTCGGCTCCTGTGCGCCCCGCTCTCCTAGTGCACGGGTGCTCTGTGGACTCATCCAGGTGGCACCACTGTGGTTAGGAACTGATGAAATCTGATTAAACAGCTGACCTTTGCATGCTGGGAACTTTGCCCTAGATGCCAGGATAACTTTATCATGGTTGCTGTGGCGTTGGCTGCTGGATCATGGACCCTGGAGAAGCCATGGAGCTTTTATCAGTTCCCACTGGCAGTCGATGCTGTTCCCTGCGGTCCAGGGTGGGCCAGCGGGAGCAGCACAGCCCACAAGAATGTGCATGGGCCTGTGGCTTCTGATTCCTGCTCTCCAAGAAGCGGGCGGGTATCCAAGCTTCCCCCAAAGACCCTCATTGCTGGACATTGAAAGTGCCCTGTGGTCTCAGCATGCCCCGCCTTGATGTTGAAGGTCATATAGATGCAGAGGACAGCAGGAAGCTGGGGTCAGGGCTGAGGATGCAGGGCTCCTTGAAGGCTGAGGCCGTGGTTGTATAAACATAGAATTCTATCCGAGCGCCAGGCAAGTGTCCTGTATTGTTGCATGCAGTGAGGGGAATGAGCAGATCCTGATTACCAGCTGTCACTAGGGAGGTCTGGTGGCCTGGTGACTCAGGTGGCCCTGCCAACCTGAAGGCATGTGGTCTGAATCCACAAGCAGCTCTGTGGGAGAAAGATAGGCCATCTCCAACCAAGCAAGTTACAGCTTCTCAAAACCCACTGGAGAATCACTGGCAAAAAAAGAGAGAGATGCAAATCAAAACCACAATGAGGTACCATCTCACTCCAGTAAAAGTGGCAAAGATTAACAGGGCAGCAAGTCAAAGATGCTGGAGAGGATGTGGTGAGAAAGGAAATCTTATACACTGTTGGTGGGATTATAAAATGGTGCAACTATTCTGGAAGGCAGTTTGGTGCTTCCTCAAAAACATAGAACATAGAAATGCCATATGACCCAGCTATTCCACTACTTGGAATATACCCTGAGAATATCAGAACTGAGGCACAAACTGAGATTTGTACACCAATGTTCATAGCAGCATTATTCACCACTGCAAGAACATGGAAACAGCCCAAATGTCCAACCACAAATGAATGGATCGAGAAATTATAGTACATTCACACAATGGAATACTGTGCAGCTCGCAGGAGCAATGATTTTGTAAATTATTACCTAATTTGGGAGGGACTGGAGAGCATTATGCTGAGTGAACTAACTCAGTCCCACAAGGATAAATATTGTATAAGACTGTTATTGTAGAATGAGTATAAGGATCCAGGATGGGTGGGAGAGGCTGGAAGCAGAGGGATGTGGATGTGCAGGAGGACAGGGGGTGATTAATCATTGGGCTGTACAGTTTGATGGATGGGGGGATAGTGAGGGAAAGTAAAATAATTTGTTTGGATTTGCATTTGAGTTTTGTAAATAAACTAGTTGTTGTTGTTGTTATGTGCCATCACCCACTGGAGGATCAGCTATGGGTCGATGCTGACTCAGTGGTACACAACAACAACAACAACAAGAAACTGCTATAGAATTGGTCATCGCCACGACAAGGTGCAATTTAGACTGTTGTGATCCATAGAGGTTTTGTGGGCTAATTTTTCAGAAGTAGACATTAGGCCTTGTCTCTTAGTGCTTTGCAGTCCAGAAGTCCTACTGAAACCCATCCAGCATCATGATTTTGTTGTTGTTAGGTGCCGCTGAGTAAGACTCAATAGCAACCTTATTCACAACAGATCTGGACCTGCCCAATCCTGCGCCAGCCTCACAATCTCTGACTCACTTGAGCCCATTGCAGCCGTCACTATGTCAACCCCCTGTTTGAGTCTTTCTCTCCTTCCCTGACCCTCCTCCTTTCCAAAGATGATGCCTTTCTCCAAGGAATCACCTCTCCCAGCAATATGCCCAAAGTATGTGAGGCAAAGCTTTGCCATCTTTGCAGCTTTCCATCCTGTGGGCGAGGTGCATTGACTGGGACTCCAATCCATGTTTCCTGCAATGAAGGGGAGTAAAGAATTCTACCACTGCATCATTGACACCCAGCAATTCAACCACTCACTCACGGCTGTCCGTCAGTACAGACTCACAGCGGATCACTCAGCTGGTTTCTGAGACTGTAAATCTTACAGGAGGCTGATGATTTCCTCTCCTGTGGAGTCATAGGTGGGTTTGGACCACTGGAGACCCACAGCCTTCTGGGATAGTATCACAGCATCCTTTGGGACCATCTAACCACAGTTCATGGGAAATTAACAACAGCTTGTTTCAAAATGAATGTCAACCAGCAGGACACTGTGGTAATCAAGAGAGGCAGCCTCCATAGCTCTGTGGAGAGAGGAGCTGGATGTGTGTGACCCGTGGTGTCAAGGATTTCTTGTTCAAAATGACTTTCCTAGCCATTGACCTTGACTTTACCACAGTGATAGGCAGGGCATGCAAGTTGGCTGTGTTGTTCTATTCACAAGGGGATTGGCTAGTCTTGCCATTAAATCGAGCAGATTCAGCCGCAGAAATTGAGATTTTCACCAACAGCAAAGAAGAAGCAGGAGTGCGGTGCACATTTTTCTGGGGCCAGAGGTTCTTGCAGCAGCCAGACCTACAGAAGAGCAGCAGCTGCCAGCAGAGAACAAGAGACCCGAGGGGAGACAGGGATGATCTTGGACTGCGACTCCAAGAGCCATGGCGAGGAACTTTGGCCCATGTTTGTTGCAGGAATTGGGGTGAGGAAGCTGGACTAATTGGCAGGACTAAGAGCTTTTTGACAGTGGCCCAAAGCGGTGAGGCTCAAGGCTGAGGGGCCTGTGAGCATGCTTTGAGCATTGTCCTGACTAAGAAATTGTATCCTGTTATGCACATCCATGTTTATTGCGGCTTTGTTCACAATAGCAAGGAGTTGGAAACAACCTAAGTGCCCATCAACAAACTAATGGATAGAGAAGCTGTGGTATATTCACACAATGGAATACTATGCCGCATTGAAAAACAAGGAACTCATGAAATATTCAAAATGGGTGACCCTGGAGGACATTATGCTGAGTGAAGTATCTCAGTCACAAAAGGACAAATACTTCATAGTGCCACTGTTGTAAAACGGGACTGACATTGGGGTTGGAGGGAGACTGAGAACGATGGGTTCAATAATGTATACTGCATTGAAACAGATGAGGGAGAAAACTGTTTAAAGGGATATGTGATTAGGTATTATTGTCATGACAGGAGGTCAGAATGAAGGCTGCATAGTGGAGTGGACTTGCGGGGAGGGACTGCATACCAAGGAAAGAATTTTTCTTTTACTTTTCAAAGAGAAGAATGAACTGGAGGGGAGGGGCAGGGAGAAAAGTGCAACAATGAAGGAATGAAAACCCTAAGTCTATAAACTTTCATTAAAATTAATAACAATAATGATAATAATAATAACAAACACTAGAAAAGAAATAACATGTTCTTAATGTAAGGGGGAAAGTGTCTTAATTACTTTATAAGGAGATTACTGCAATTGCTATCCCTTAAATGCACCTTCGAGAGCCCTAGTGAGACTGTGGTTACGTGCTTGACTGCTAATTAAGAGGCTGGCTGTTCAAACCTACGAGCTGCTCAGTGGGAGGGAGATGTAGTAGTCAGATCAGTAAAGCTTATAGCGTTGCAGACCCTGCAGGGCAGTTCCATGCTTTTCCAAGGAATCATGATGAGTCAGAATCTATTTAATAGAAGTGAGGTTTGGTTAATTAACTCATTGTAATCAAGTGGCTATTTCTTATGAGGAATAGAACTACTGAGTCATTATTATCTTGAGTAAAAATTTATTTTAGTTGTTTCCAAAAAATTGTATCTGTATTCTGCCACGAACCTGAATTATTCCTAACCACAGTCAGGAAATCAGGAAATGTATTTCACTGGGAAAGTCTGCAGTCAGGGACCTCTCCAAATTACTGAAAAGTAGTGATGTCATTTTGAAGACTAAAGTGCATCTGATTCGGGTCATGGTCTTTCTGATCACTTGATATACATCTGAGTGCTGGACAAGGAATAAGAATTACAGAAGACGAATTGATGCCTTTGAGCTGTGGTGGTGGAGAAGAGCACTGACCATCTCATGGACTGACAAAAGAACAAACAAGAATGTCTTGGAGAGAGTGCAACTGGAGTGCTCTTTGGAGGCAAAGATGATACAGCTTCGCCTCATATACTTTGGGCATGTTGCTATGAGGGGCTATTCCTTGGAGAGTGACATCATGCTTGGAAAGGTGGAGGATTGCAAAGGAGAAGAACACTCTCAACCAGTTGGCTTGACACAGTAACTGCTTCAACAGCTCTAGTGTGTCAGAAAGTGCGTGGATGACACAGGATAGAACAGGGTTCAGATCTGTTTGTTCATAAGATCACTATGAGTTGCATTCAGCTCAATGGTACCTAACAACAACAATAACCTGAATTATAGCCTTGTGACTTCCCTAATAAGCCCCATAATTGTGAATATCATTCCGTGTGCTCTATAAGCTGTTGCAATGGATTTCAGACACAGTAGAAGAGTAAGATTGGTGTTGGAATTAGTAGAAAGTGGTTGGGGAGGGTGAGGGACATGTCTGACCTCATGGGCATTGGTTTTGTGTTGTGGATGTTTTTGCTTAGGGAAGTTTGCCCTTATGGAATTAGTAGGGGTCAATTTGGAAGTCGTCTGCAGCAGCTAGATTCTACAGAGGCTTGTTTGCTGGTTCTGGTAAGGATTAGGGTGGAATGTTGACTCACTAATGGGTGTGAGATGATATGATTCAGCCTCCTTTTTAAAAACTCATTTGGGCCCTCAGTTCTAGTTTTAATTGTTTTTGGTCAAACATTCTTCTAAGTGGTACAGCACTGATCTTTCCACTTGCTGTACAGAGGTAACTCATGGTTGCTGTGATGCTGAACGCTGTGACACTGATGTGTCAAATGTGATAATGGTCACCCATGGTGGACAGTGTTTCGTGGAGCTCCCTGATTAAAACAAGCTTGGAAGCAGGAATGGCATCCACTTCTGAAATAGCTTGCCTCCAGAAACTCTATGAATGTGGAGAAATGATAAAAGTTATACAAGTGTTCGAGTCTTTCGTTCATAGGGTTGCTATGAGTTGTCTACGGCTTGACAGCACTTAACAACTTAACAAAAACAGGGGTCAGATATGGCTGTCCCCATGCTGCCCTTCTTCTCTTTGTAGGACCTTAACAAAACATTGCTGAGAAGGGCAACTGAGAGCATGGTGGGTCCTTGGAACTATGCACCTGGAAGTGTGGAGAGGTGGTGGTGGCATCTCAGGTGTTTAATATGTAGGATTTGAAGCTGTAAGAATGAAGTTATGCATAGGCTTACAGGGGCCATGGAGAAGGCATGAGAGAGCTGACCTGAGAGCCGACAGCTTTCAAGGGAGGAAAAGCTTCCTGGTGGGTGTGCCTCGCTCACCAGAACCAAGAAGGATGCTATATGCAGAGTTCAGGGCTCTGGAGCCCAGTCCCATTGCTCCGTGCCACTCCTGAAGGGGTCCTGTTGGTTGTAGAATGAGGATGGGTCAGGAGGGAAGGAGCCCGTGTCTTCAGATGATGCTGTGATTCCCTTACCCGTTCTTACAGGGCACACTCTGAGCTAAAGCAGAGCCCCATCACTGGCTGAGGTTATGTGCAAATTGGTCCCATATCTTCTGTCTCAGTCTTGCCCACTGCTCTCACACTTGCTCACACAGAAAACTCAAACTCACTGGCAGGTCAAGTCAACTGTCTCCTAGCTGACTCTCCATTGGGTTTCCAAGGCTGTTGCCTCCAAGGAGCATTTTGGTTTTCCACTCTCCAGGGCAGACTTGTTTGTTCTTTTGGTGGTCCATGGTATGTTAAATACTCTTCTTCAGCACCACAACTCAAAGGCATCTATTATTCTTCTGTCATCTTTAGTCATTGTTCTGATTCACAGCAGCTAATTGGAAAGACTGAGTCAGGCACACCTTAGTCTCCAAACTGACGTCATTGTTCCTTAGCACTTTGGATTGCCCATCTTTCTCCCACAGTGCTGCTGGTGGGTTTGAACTGACAGAGCGTTGGAACCTTTGGGCTAGCTGCACAGCTCCCACCAGTGCTAGCTACAACACCAGAGCTCACTCCCTCTGTGTTGTTGCTATTGTTGTGCACCATGGAGTCAGAACGGACCATAGCGGAATCTCCAGCATGTTTTCAGAGGCAGTATAATGACAGTGGAGGAGGCTGCCCATATTTCTTCTAGGGAGATAGCTGGTGGATTTGAACCGTGTGCCTTTGAGCTGGCTGTGCAATTCCTTACCACTAGGCCATCAGAGCTCCTGGACTGTGCTAAAAGGGCCCAAAGAACCAGCACGAGTGGAGCACTCTAGAGCCAGTGTCAGTGCCCTCGTCTGGCTCCTTGTTATCACAGGGCTCCCGGGAAGCTGGGTGAGGCAGGACAGTACAGAGTCCCCAGAGATAGAGTGTGGGAAACAGGCGAGTCCCACGCACCTAGAGGCAGGCCTGATTTTATTGTGCTTTGCAGATTCTGTGATTTTTGCAAATTGAAAGCTTCTGACAATTCTTCATTGAGCGAATCCATGTGTGACAGTTCCCCAGAAGCATGTGTTCCTGGTGAAGCTCTGTGTGATGTTTGGCCACCCTCCTAGTGTCCCAGACCATTTCGCTATGCAGTGGCCCATTCCATAGACAGCAGTGGAGTGTCAGCACTCGTCACGTGTTGTTGTTGTTAGGTGCTGCCACGTTGAGCACGACTCATAGCGACCCCCCTGAACAACAGATCTAAACCCCGTCTCATCTGGTCCTCACAGTCTCTAACACATGCACGCCCATTAATGCAGTCACTGTGTCAATCCATTTGGTTGAGGATCTTCTCTTCTTCCCCACCTTTCCAAGGGTAATAGTCCTTTCCGAGGAATAATCTCTCCTCAGTCACAAAAGGACAAATATTGCATAGTGCCACTGTTGTAGAATGGGACTGACACCATGGTTGGGGTGAGACTGAGAAAAATTGGATAAATTATGTATACTGCATTGAAACAGATGAGGGAGAGAACAGTTTAAAAGCAATATATGATTGGGTATTATGGTTATGACAAGAGTTCTGAACGAAGGCTGCATAGTGGAGTGTGCTTGGGGGGTGGGGGGATTGTATAACAATGAAAGAATTTTTCTTTTACTTTTCAAAGAGAAGAGTGAACTGGGGGGGAGGGATAGTCAGGGAGAAAAGTGTAACAGTGAATGAATGGTAATCCAAAATCTCTGTAAATGTTCATTAAAATTAATAATTAAAAAAATGCCCCAAACAGTGAAATGAAGCCGTCTCATCTCTGCCTCCAAGGAGCGCTCTTGCTGTACTGTCCCCAAAACATACCTGTTTGTTCTCTCGGAAGTCCAGGGTATATTCAGTTCTCTTCTCCAACACAGCAGCTCCAAGGCATCAATTCTTCTGTCATCCTGGGACAACAATCAAAGCATGTGAGTCACTTTATTGTGATCCACAAGTGATTGCTTCAGTCTGGAGCTGGACCCAGTGTCCCCCAGCTCTGGCCACACACACCTGGCCCCCTCAGACCAAAGGCAGCTCATAATCAGCACTGTCTGCCTCCTGCCTGGTGTGGCCTCTTCACACACTGAGGGCTGACCTTCTACCTGAGAGGCCAGAACCGAGGGCAGCTGCTCCCAACTCTGTGGACACTGGCCAGGGGGCCATGGGAGGGTGGGGAGACATTGACCTGCTGTGACCCTTGCTTTCAGACTGGCCTATGCTCACAGGACTGTAGATTTGAGGATCCTTCTGTTTAATGCACAGGATGGGGACAGACTCAGGTCCACGTTGTCACAACGTCACTGGGAAAGTCAGACGGTGAGAGTGGAGCTAGCTGGCTGCCGGTGACAGAGCTGTGTCTGCCTTGCCCTCTCTGTGCTCTTTGTAAAGAGTCCTGGTGGTGCAGTGTGTTAGGTGTTGTGCTGCTAACCACAAGATCACTGACCAGCAAGCAATAAATGCTGGTGAGGTTGTGGAGCAATTCTTTTTTCCCATAAATTTTTTATTTTAAATGTGATTTTAATGAAAGTTTACAGAAAAGTTAGATTTTCACTCATTTATTATTGCACATTTTTACCCCCTCTGCCTGTCTCCCTTCCCCCTCCCCCAGTCCACTCTTGCTGTTTTTTAAATATTCATTTATTGTTGCACAATTGCCTCCCTCCCACAGTCCTCTTTGCAATGTACCTCTTATTCTGAGATATTGATGTACATATAATACCTAATCATATATTCCTTTTTTAGTTGTTGTTTTTACCATCAAATTGGATCCGAGTGGCACAGGAGGAGATTGCCCCTCCTTCTCCAGTGGAGCGTCTGGTGGATTCAAACCTCATGCCTTCAGGATTGCAATGCAGCTTCTTGCCACTAAGCCACCAGAGCTCCTGCATTTATTCCTTTAAAACAGTTTTTTTCCTTTTCTTTCGTCTATTCCAGTGTAATATTCCTTATCTATCCACTCTTATCCTATTCTCCTCCCAAACCTTCATGTCACACCTGCTTTATAACAGTGGTGCTATGCAGTATTTGTCCTTTTGTGACTGAGATATTGCACTTAGCATAATGTCCTGCAGGGTCACCCACACTGTGTAATATTTCATGAGTTCATTGTTTTTCATTGCTGCGTAGTATTCCATTGTATGAATATACCACAGTTTTTCTATCCATTCATTTGTTGACAGGCACTTGGGTTTCTTATTCACTGTTGGTGGGAATGTCAAATGGTGCAACCACTATGGAAGGCTGTTTGGCATGTTCTCAAAAAGTTAGAAATAGAAATACCATTTAACCCAGTAATTCCACTACTGGAAATATGCCCTAAAGAAACCAGAGCCATAATTCAAACATACGTATGCACACCCATGTTTATTGTTGCAGTATTCACAACACCGAAGAGATGGAAGCAACGCAAGTGCCCATCAACAAATGAATTGATAGAAAAGCTATGGTATATTCACACATGGAATACTACGCAGCATCAAAACCCAACAAACTCGTAAAGCATTACACAACAAGGGGGGGCCTGTAGGACAGTATGCTGAATGAAATATCTCTGTCACAAAATGATAAATAGTGCATAGCACCACTGTTATAAAATATCACAGACATGAGGTGGGGAGAGAATGGGAAAAGAGTGGATAGGTAACGAACGCTGCATTTGAACAGATGAGGGGGAAGAGTTTCCCGGAAGGAATATATGACTACGCATTATGTGTATGCCAACTATCTGGAGCATTGTATTTGTATTGTGGGGAGGGTTGGGGAGGGGAGAAGGAAGGAAGAAAATGTGCAATAATGAAAAGAAAACATTTTAGATGTTATAAAAAGAAAAAGCCTCAGTGGTTTGACCCATGAGCTGGTGGTCTGGTCCTGTTAGGGTTTACAGATGGAGGATCCCTGGGAGTCAGCACTCATTTGACAGTGAAGGTTTGGGTTTTGTGCATTTGTCTTGGAGAAAGTGCAGTCAGAGTGTTCCTTACAGGCAAGGAGGGAGGAACTCTGTCTGGCATACTTAGGCATGCCCATCCCTGGAAAGGGACATGGTGTTTGGAAAGCTGGAGGGTCAGCAAAAGAGAGGACGACCTTCAGCAAGATGGATTGACACCATGCGTGCAGCAATGGGCTCGAGGGTGTCAGAGGTGATGAGCACGGCGCCGGACAGGACAGGGTTCAGATCTGGTGTTCATAGGGTCACTATGGGTTGTACTGATGGCACCTAAAAATAACAACAAACGGTTGACAGTTCAAATCCACCCAAAAGCTCTTCAGAAGAAAGGCCTGTGATCTGATTCTGAAAGTCACAATCATGAAATCCTGTGAAGCATACTTCCATTCTGCCCTCCTGGGGTCACCATGCACTGCATTCAACTCAGCAGCCATCGGATTGGTTAAGGAATCACACTGCCAACCCTAAGGCATGAGGTTCGAGTCCACTATCCGGTCTGTGGAAGAATGATGAGCATTTTCTTCCTGTGAGCTTTACAACCTCTGAAAATCTGCTGGAGGGTCATTCATGAGCTGTTTCCAAGTCGACAGCAGAGTTCTAAGACGAGGCTTGTTCATGCAGGAGGTCCTGAGCTATTCGAGAAACGAGGCTGATTTGGGGAGCAGTGAGGCTGGCCGGTGCCCTGCCACGGGGGCAGCTCCTCAGCCTACTTCCTCTGCTTTGTCTGATGGGTTTCTCACACTGTGCTCTGCCTTTTCAGTGCTGGGTTTCCACACAGACGTGAGGGGGGAAGCCAGGGTGTGTCTGCACCGCCACGTCCAACTCCCCATCAGGACCGTTGTTGTGACTGACCCCTAACTGACTCTCCCATGGGCTTTCCGAGCCTGTCGATGGCATCGGAGGGACTGTCCGTCTTTCTCTCTGAAGCAGCTGGTGGATTCGACCTTGGGCCTTTGGGCTGGCAGGACAAGTTCTCATCATTAGGTCACTGGAGGTCCCAGCAGGACGGGAGGGGAGGTAGCTCATGTTCCCCTCCTTCCACACCTGAAGAGGATGTGGTCCCCACCGCTGGACACCTGAGCCACATCCTGACGTCCATCCTGTGTGGAGTTTCCACCGCACCCCCTGATGAGTTGCTGTCCCTCTGCCCCCCTGCCCCCTCCTGGGGCAGAATCCCAGCAAATGTGTGCTGACAACACCAGTGAGCATATGAGATTCTCTTTCTCTTCAGTCCTCTGGTCTTTCCACCAGCTCTGTGAGAACCCTTTCTCGGGCCTCCTTCTCTCTGTAGCGCTGAAGAAACAGCAGGCCCTGGGGTCAGGAGCTATGGTCACCTGTCACCAAAGTGGAGATGCTCACAAAAGCAGTCAGTGGTCATTGAAGAAACACAGAGACTGAAAAGTGCAACATAGGAAATGACTGACGGTGAAGCCTTACCAGAGCTGGGGGCTGGTGGAATCCTCACCTGTCCTGGTTTGACTCCTGGCCAGTGAGTCTATGCACAGCCGCTACCTGTCAGTGGAGGCTTTGGTGTGTATTACGATGCTCAACAGGTGTCAGCAGAACTTTCAGGTTAAGGCAGGTCAGGTTCCTTCCCAGGGCTGCTGGTCTGGTGGTAAGGAGGTGCACTGCCATCCCAAAGGTAGGCAGTTCGAATCCACTAGCTGCTCTGCAGAAGAAAGATGGGCAATCTCCTCTCATGCTACTTACTACCTCTGAAAACCAATTAGAGAGTCAACTATGGGTCAGTTCCCACAACATCACCATCAGTGCATTTCTTCCAAGGACTCATTCTTATAATTGAGAAAGAAGAGGGTTACCAAAGAGAAGGAGAGCCATTGAGAGATCGACTGACACTGTGACTATGACAGTGGACTTCCGCATGGCCGTGACCTTGAGGATGGTGCAGGCTAGGGGCATGGGGCAAGGTTCTGACCTGTTGTGTGTAGCATTGCTGAGAGCCAGGGTGTACTTGGCAGTTTCTAACAACACAGCAAGAAGGAAGGTCTGGTGACCTACTTGAAAAATTCAGCCAATGAAAACTGTGGATACATCAGTGTGCTTGGGGTCACCCTGACCTGGTGAGAGGCACTCATGAATACACAGCCAGCTCGACACGACCACCATACACTTAGCTCCAGTGCTGTTTTCCCTAAACCCATTAACCCTCAATCATCAAGTCGCTTCCAACTCATCAGAGTCTTCTGTCAGGCTGTAAATTTTTACAGGAAGAGACTTCTCTGTCCATTCTCTGTCCTTTGGATATGCTGGTGGATTTGAACTGCCAAACTGCCAACCTTTCAGTGCTTGTTGTTGTTGTTAGGTACCATTGAGTCGAGTATGACTCATAGAGACCCTATGAACAGCAGATCTGAACCCCATTCTATCCTGTGCCATCCTCACACTTCCTGATACAGGAGAGCCCATTGCAGCAATCACCATGTCAACCCACCCAGTCGAGGTTCTTTCTCTTCTTTGCCGACCCTTCACACTTCCCAGCATCATGTCCTTCTCCAAATAATAACCCTCCTAGCAACATGCCCAAAGTATGTGATGCAGAGAGTCATCATTCTTGCCTCCAAAGAGCACTCCACCTGCACCCTCTCATATCTGTTTCTTCTCTTGGCCGTCCATGGGATGTTCAGTGCTCTTCTCCAACACCACAGCTCAAAGGCATCAGTTCTTTTCCTGTCATCCTTATTCATTGTCCAGTTCTCATATGCATAGCAAGTAATTGGAAAGACCATTTCCTGAGTCAGATGCACCTTAATCCTCAAACTGACATCATTACTCCTCAATAATTTGGAGAGTTCCATAACTGTTTATTTTCCCAGTGTAATTTGTCTCATTTCCTGACCGCTGGTACCAAGGGTGTTAGTTATGGATCCAAGCAAGTTATAGTTGTTGACAGTTTCAATCTCCTCTCCAACCATCATGATGCTGCCTATCGGTCCAGTGGTAAGAATATTTGTGTTCTTGACATTTTAAGATGCAGTCCATACTTAAGGCTGCATTCCTTGATCTTCTGCAACAAGTGCTTCAAATCCCCCTCACTTTCAGCAAGTAAGGTTGTATCATCTGCATAACACAGATTATTGATGAGTCTCCTTCCAATCCTGATGTCACACTTCTCTTCATAGAGACCAGCTTCTAAGATAATTTGTTCAGCATATATATTGAATAGGTATGGAGAGAGAATACAACCCTGACACGCTCCCTTCTCAATTTTAAACCATGCCGAGTTCCCTTGCTCTGTTAGCATAAAAAGCCTCCAGGTCCAGGTCCAGGTCTAGGTCCTGCATGAACAGAATTAGGTGCTCTGGGATTCCTATTCTTCTCAACATCAGTCACAACTTGTTATGACCCACACAGTCAAACCTTTCGGTTAACAGCTTGATAAGCTACACACTACTCAATCAATGCTGCATCTCCACGGAGCTGCGTTAGCTGCGTCTTTGACACATCGTGGTGGAGATGACTCCCATGCAACCCTGCTCTCCATAGAAGCAGTGTCTGGTGTCTTGTGCACACATGTCTGTTGACTTAGCCAGGCATCTGCTGATAGACAGAGGCTCCACACTGGTGCAGTTGGCTGGTGATTGGAAAGTTGGAGTCCTAACCCTCCAGGCATTCTGTAGGAGGAAGTGGCGGCAGCCTGCCTCCAAGATGTTGGATAACTCCGTGAGCAGCCAGATAGCCTGTGAGGCCATGTCATTGGTCTCTCTGCGTGTGGAGCAGTGACGAGAGAAGACAAGGGTGTGTGCAAACAGTCTTTGGCACCAGGGGACTCTCCATCATCAGTGTCCATGCCCCAGAGGCCAGATGGTGCCCAGCTAGCCCAGCTCACACTCTGAAAGGGATCACAGTAGACGGTTCTGGGCAGAGTAGGAGATAGGGTGAAACACAATGTATATCGACTTTGCGAGCACACTAATATAAAATAAAAATTTAAAAATTTGCACCAAAACTCAAAATCACAGTAATGACTAGACTTACTGACCAGATGTAAGCTGATGGAACCCACCAGACAGTGGCCTTGTGGCATCTCTTGAGGTTAGGACTGAACTCATTCCTTGTGGCCCAACTTTCAGCCAAGTAGTAGATGGATCCATTGTTGTTGCTGTTGGGTGCTGTTGAGGTGGGTACGACTCATAGCCCTGTGAACAACGGATCTAAACTCTGTCCTACCTGGTACCATCCTCATCAGCTCTGACATACTTGAGCCTTTTGCTGCCGTCAATGTGTCAGTTTAGCTTGTTGAGGGTCTTCCTCGTCTTTGTTGCCCCTCCACCTTTCTAAGCATGATGTCCTTGTCCAAGGACGAGTCCCTCTTGTCAATATGGCCAAAGTATTTGAGACAAAGTTTCACCATTCTTGCTTCTAAGGAGTGCCCTAGCCGCACCTTCTCCAAGCCATATTTGTTCTTTGTCAGTGCCTGGGATATTCACGACTCTTTTCCAGCATCACAACTCAATGGCGTTAATTCTTCTTTCATCTTTATTCACTGTCCTACTCTTGGATACATAGTTGTTGTTATTGTTAAGTGCCATTGAGTTGTAGGTGACTCAAAGCGGCCCCGTAAATGAAAGACCTGAACACTTGTATAACTTTTATCCTTTCTCCAGGTTCATAGAGTTTCTGGAGGCAAGCAATTTCAGAAGTGGATGCCACTCCTGCTTCCAAGCTTGTTTGAATTGGGGAGCTCCGCCAAACACTGCCCCCCATGGGTAACCATTCTCGCATTTTACACATCAGTGTCACAGTTGGATACATAGTAAATGATTGAAAAGACCATTGGCTTTGGATCAGGTGCAGCTTAGTCTTTAAATTGACATCATTGACCTTAAGCCATTTGAAGAGGTCCCTGACTGTAATCTTTCCCAGTGCAGCATGTCTTCTGATTGGATGAACAGTAATACTAGGGAGATACTCAGCACTTAGGACAGCCAGCCAAGGATAAAACCCAGAAGCTGGAAGGTAGAGGATGGAGAGATGGATTCAAACCAGAACCACTGAGAGACAGTGGAAAGAGTCATAATATAATGTGTTGTTGTTTTGTTGTTGTGTGCCTTCAAGTAGGAACCAGTCCATAGCTGACCCTCCAGTTGGTTTTCTGAGATAATAAATCGCATGAGAGAAAATAGTCCATCCTTCTCCCACGGAGCAGCTGGTGGATTCAGACCACGTGCCTTTAAGATTGCATCACAGCTTCTTAGCACTAGGTCACCAGAGTTCCTGATATAGTGTATAGATAGTAATCAATGTCATAACCCAAAGGCCATATGCATGGTTGAATGGAATGACAACCGACCTCTGGAAACTTTCACTTGAATCTTAATTAAAAAATTGGGCAGGGGGCAGGGAGATTACCTCCTTGACACTCTATGGGGAAGTCCTCCTCTGTCCTATAAGGCCACCCTGAGGGATCGTCTTGGTGGCAGTGAAATCTCGCTTGCAGCCCAGATGTCAGCCATTGTTTTTCAGTGGTCAGTCCGGCAGGGAAGCCAGTGTTTGGCTGCTGTGATGATTCCCTGGAAATGGAATTCCCAGGAAAAGTCAACACACATTTCTCATTCTTCACCTTTACTCTTCTCAAGGGAAACATCCATAGTCTAACAAGACCTAGGCTTCCACAATGGTTTAGGATAAAGACCGGCAGCCCCCCCCCCAAGAGAAACCATAACTGCCACCCAAGCAGATATATGCACACCCATGTTTATTGTGACTTTGTTCACAATAGCAAAGAGCTGGAAACAACTCAAGTGCCCATCAACAAATGAATGGATAGAGAAGCTCTGGTATATTCACACAATGGAATACTAGGCAGCATTGAAAAACAAGGAACTCATGCAATATTATGCAAAATTGATGACCCTGGAGGACATTATGCTGAGTGAAATATCTCAGTCACAAAAGGACAAATATTGCATTGAACCACTGTTGTAAAATGGGACTGACATCAGTGTTGAGGGAAGGCAGAAAAGGAGGGGAGGAATGATGTATATTGCATTAAAACAGATGAAAGAGAGAACTGTTTAAAAGGGATATATGAATGGGTATTCTTGTCATTATAGGAGTCCAGAGTGAAGACTGCATAGTGGAGTGGACTTGGGGAGAGGGATTGCATAACAATGAAAGAGTTTTTCTTTTACTTTTCAAAGAGAAGAGTGAATTGGCGGAGTGGGACGGAGGGAGAAAAGGGCGACAATGAATGATTGGAAACCCTAAGTCTCTGTAAACCTTCATTAAAGTTAATAAAAAAATAAAAAAGACCAGCAGCCTTTGCCCCACTTCTCCACACCCGCACCCTGAATGCAACCACTTCCAATTCTCAACCTACCATTTCCGTTTGTGTTTTAAAAACAAAGGACCCACCTGGTTTCTTGATGATCTGTATGTTCTTGATACTACAGCAGGGAGGGCTCGACTTAGCTCTCTCTTCTGCTCTTTCCAATTCCCTTTTCCTCCTGACCATCCCAAGATAGTTACACTGAAACTTGAGGTTAAATCTATTGGTTTGTAAAACCAAATTTGGGGGAAAATAGGAAAAAAATGGAGGGGAGAAGAATGGATGGATGGATAGTGGGTGGATAGATGGATGAATGGGTGGGTGGATGGATGGATGGGTGGATGGATAGTTGGACAGATGGATGGATGGATAGATGGATGGGTGGATGGGTGGATGGTGGATGGATGGGAGGAAACCACATTAAAAATTATACAACATCATCATGGGCCTGAGCTTTCTAGAATCATGAGCCGTAAAGTTACCCCTGAAACCAAATTTCTCTTTGGAGGTAAAGATTTTGAAGCTCTGTCTCACATACTTTGGGCGCATGGCCAGGAGGGACCAGTCCTTGGAGGAGGACATCATGCTCAGAAGGGTGGATGGACAGCGCAAGAGAGGAAGATCTCAGATGAGATGGATTGATACAGTGACTGAGGCATAGGGGTGACTCTATGACACATAACAACAAAAACAACAACAACCACCTCCCACCTGGACCAGGAGATAGGGGGCCTCAAATCCATGTAGCCCCCTCTGAGGCAGAGCCCTCAGGGTGGGGTGGGTCAGGGGTCAAAAAGCAAGGACAGCCCACGAGAGAAGGCCCCCGCTTTGCTTCCTGATAGGAGAGCCTCACCGCTGGCCCAGTTTCAGTCCTGCTGCTGTGTGGTGGGCTGGACATGCTCGCCCACCCCCAGCTGGGCCACTCAGAGCAGAAGGAAGACCCCTGAGGACCCAGGTTCTGCAAGAGGACAGTCATCTGTCTTTTAAATTGAGATCTGAGTGGAAATTTACAAAGCAAATTGGTTTTTCATTCAGCCATTCCCCATTTTGCTTCAGAACATTGATTCAGAACAATTGCCACAAAAGCATCACATTCCCTCTGCCTCTTCCTTGTCATCTGTGTCCACTAATCCTTCACCCCAGCCTTCCTCATCTTCTGGGCTTTATCTCTGGGCAGGGGCTGCCCTTTTGACCCGAGGTGGTTGGTGTTATCCTAACGTGTTTTCCCCCATGTTATTGGTCCTTTTATAGGCCTGTCCTGTTTGACTAAAAATTGAGCTATGAGAGTGAGGGATTTTTTTCTCCGCAAGTTCTAAGGGTGATTGGGGATCCATCAGTCTTGATAAGACCAGCAAACCCAGTCTTTTTGGTTTTGAGTTTTGTTCCTTATCCCCCCACCTTATACCACCACCACCACCACCACCACCACCACCACCACCACCACCACTCCATCTTGGATCTTCTACTATGATCAATTTAAAGTGGTCAGAAGTGCTAGCCAGGCATCATCTAGTTTATTCTGGACTCAGGAAGTGGCTGCTGAGGGTTGAGTGGTCCATTATGAAGAGCTTGGTCTTGATATTTGGTGCCTCTTAGAGACGGATGACTGTGCGCCAACATCTTGTTCCCTTTGCCCTGACTTAAGAGTCCCTGGGCAGCTTAAAGCAAAAGATCAGAGGTTTAAGCCATGCAGAGGAATTGCAGAAAAAAAAGTCTCCCAAGCAATTTAAAAAACCCTTCAGAGAATGATGGGAACTCTGATGTCTTAGTGGTAAGGAGTTGTACTTCCAACCCAAAGGCATACAGTTCGAATCTTCCATTGGAGAAAGATGGGCAATCTCTTCTTGTGTGAATATCTGCCTCTGAAAATTTGCTGGAAGGTTGCTAGGAGTTGGTTCCAACTCTCCAGTACATGAACAACGCAGAGCATTGCTCCCCTAGGATGCACGCGGGTCAACACCGACCTCTTAAGCTGACTTTGGCAAATGGTTTGGCCCTCATCTTCCATAACTTAATCTCTCTTGAGCACTGGTAGCCTAGTGGTAAGAAGCTGCACTGCAATCTCAAAGGCATGCAGTTTGAATCCACCAGCTGCTCCGTGGGAGAAGGAGGGGCAATTTTGTCCCATGAGATTAAACTGCCTCTGAAAACCTGCTAGAGGGTCAGTTATGAGTTGGTTCTGGCCTGATGACACACAACAACAACAACAGGGATGTCTCTGGGTTACACCACACACTGATGTCTCCACGGAGCTAGTTCTCTGGATCCAACAGTGTTGTTTCCATGCCAAGACTCCAGAGGCCGCAGCTCCCCGAACTGAGTGAGAATCTGGTGGTGAGTCGTGGAGACTCTGCCCCCAGTCTCTGTGCGCACCGAGGCCGCTGGCCTACCGGGAACACCTGTAATTCTCTGAAACATTAACTGCTGTCTTGGAGCCGAATTTGGAGTCATTAAGTTGATGTGCAACTTCCAAGAAGATGTAGTCGAGTTTTAATGCCAGGTTCCTGTAGCCGTGGAACCTGTCTGGAAATAATTACAAATGTAATTAGTTAGGACGAGGTCAGGCTGGAGTACCAACTCCTCTGTTTGTGAGTTGAAATGCCTCATAAGCTTTCCAAGCCGGTAAGTCTTTTTTAAAATTTTTCTTTTATTGATTTGCTGACAAAGTCCATACACACAGTGTTTCCCACTGTTCTTCATTCACATTGGGCTTCCTACGATCATTCTCATGCATTATGTTTTATAACATGAATGGCCATTGGACCTTGGTCATTCCCCTGTCTTTTTCGCCCGGATCCTGGAAGCAGATCACCCCAGCTGTCTCCCGCGATGTGGTGGGTGAGTTAGCAGTCAACTCTTTCCTAACTGTGTCACTAAGACTTGTAGCACATGAGGGTCAAGCTCAGAGCACTGCTAGAGAGTTAGAACTCACCACTGCCCCTCCGGCAGGGTGTGAGGCCGTGGATCGCACATGAAGAGGTCGGTCATTTTTCTCCTTCGAACTGCGGGTGGATTCAAACTAGTAGAGATTCAAACTGCCTTTGAGGGAATCAAGCAACTCCCTACTGACGACACCACCAGAGCTCCCCTGCCGGAATTGTTGTTGTTGTTGTTGTGCACTGCAAAGTCGGAACCGACCCACAGCTGACTACCCTCTGGCAGGTCTTCAAAGGCAGTTAGTTAATCACACGGGAGGAGATTGCCCATCCTCTCACAGGGCAGCTGGTGGCCTTGAACTATGTGCCTTCGAGATTGCAGCACAGCTTCTTGCCACTAGGCCATCAGAGCTCCCTACTAAATATTAAATACTAGAACTGTTGTTATTGTTGTTGTTATGGGCCATTGAATTGCCTGAGACTCATAGCAACCCTGTGTATAACAGCTCTGAAGCCTGCCCTGTCCTGAGCCAATCTCCCTGACTCCGACACACCTTATCCCCATTGCCCCAGTTACTGCATCAATCAATCAATCTCATTCAGACTCTTCCTCTCCTGCGCTGTCCCCCCACCCTTCTGAGTATGAATGATGTCCTTCTCCATGGGCTGGTCCCTCCTGGCCACGTGCCCAAGGTATGTGAGATGGAGCTTCAAAATCCTAGTCTCCAAGGAGGAACTTGGTTTCACCCTCTCTAAGACAGACCTATTTGTTCTTTACGGCAGTTCTCTTTGGCAGTCTATGGTATATCCAAGACTCTTCTCCAGAACCACAACTCAAAGACATCAATTCTCCTTCTGTCATCCTTAGTCATTGTCCAGCTCTCTGATGCATATCAAGTAATTTTGAAGACCATGGCCTGAATCAGGCACACCTTAGTCTCTAGACTGACATCGTTGCTTCTCTGTACTCTGGAGAGGTCCCTGACAGCAGATTTTTCCAGTACAATTTGTCTTTTTATTTTCTGACTGCTGGTGCCAAGAGCATTGATTGTGAAGCCAAGCAAAATAATTGTTAACAACCTCAATCTCTTCTCCATCTATCATGGTGCTGCCAATTGGCCTAGATTCAGAAAGTCTGAATCTTACACGAGTAGTGCCTTTGAAAGGAAAAGACTCAAAGTTAGAGGGGAAAGGGGCCCTGTGGAGATGGAGGCAGAGACCGGACTGATGCTGCCACAAATCAAGGAATGCCTGGTATGATCAGAAAGTAGAAACGGTAACAGAAGATTCTCCAGAGAGATACCAGAGACAGCGTGTCCCTGCTGACACCTTGACTTTGAACTTCTCCAGGCCTGGGAGAATCTATGGCTGTGGTTTCCACCCACCCAGTGTACTGTTTTGATACTGCAGCCCTAAGACACCAAAATGGGGTCCATGTGTTGCCGAACTGAGTGTGGTCCTAACTCCTCTGTCTCTGTTCAGTTGTATGTTTTCATGCCTGCGCCCAGACTACTGAAGAAATCAGGTTAACATGGACTTACTTGTGCTTATTTCTAATCTGCAGTGAAAAATTTCACATGAGTTTCTATAATGAAACCCAGCTCTAATCCACTTGATGGCAATGGGTCCAGTCACTGTTTTAAGGTTTCCTGGTGGAGCAGTGGTTAAGTGTTTGGTCGTTGTGATGGTTAAGCTGCTGTGTCGACTTGGCTGCCTAGAATTCTCTGGTTTGGCAGTGATGAGATATGATATACTATTTTTTTTTTGTGAAACCTTATATAATGTAATCACTTCCATGATGAGGCATTTTCTGCAGAAGGTCAAGGACTGAAGCCTTAAATATGAATTGAAGCTCAGCATCAAGAAAACAAAGATTCTCATCACTGGGCCAATTGGCAGCATCATGAGAGATGGTGAGGAGATTGAGATTGTGAACAGCTTTAGTTTGCTTGGCTCCACGATCATTACTTTTGGTACCAGCAGCCAAGAAATTAAAACAAACAAACAAACTGCAATGGGTAAGTCTGCTGACAGGGACATCTCCAGAGCACGGAAGAGCAACAATATCAGTCTGTAGATTAAGATGCACCTGGTCCAGGCCATGGTCTTTGCAGTTACTTGCTGTGTATCAGAGAGCTGGACAATGACTAGGGATGACAGAAGAAGAATTGATGCCTTTGAACTGTGGTGCTGGAGAAGAGTATTAAATATATCATGGACTGCCAAGAAAACAAATAGGTTCATAATGTTTGAGAGGGTGAAAGTAGGCTACTACTTGGAGGCAAGCGTTCTGAAGCTCCATCTCACATACTTTGGGCATGTTGCAAAGAGGGCCCAGTCCTTGGAAAGGAACATTGTGCTTGGGAGAGTGGAGGGACAGTGCAAGAGAGAAAGATCCTGGACGAGATGGATTGACTCAGTGACTGGGGTAATGGGGGCAGGTGTGTCAGAGGCAATAAGGTTGGCACAGGATAGAATACAGAGCTGTTGTGCATAGGGTTGCTATGAGTTGCAAGAGACTCGACAGCACATAACAACATGATGAGCTGTGTTGTGGGCAGTCCGTTGAAAAGGGCATTTAATGGAGAGTATGGGCTGCACTGGATGCGTATGGATGTCTGGCCGAGCTCTTTGGCTTCTCTCAGTCTAGATCATGCATCTGGCTTATCACCTCCGGTTCTTTGGTCTTGAACCTGAGCCCTGTCAACCCACAGAACTTGGGTTTGTGAAACTACACAGCTCCGTGAATCAAGAGAATCCTCTTTTCTGAGGTCTGACCCATGGGCTTGGGGGTTGCCAGCCTCTACAAGCTCGTAAGTCATTTCCTGAAGGTAAATCCCCCAGCCCTCACCCCCAGCCACTCCTCTCGCTGATTTTGCTTCTCTAGACAACCTTACCCAAGATATCAGCTAACCTAATGGTTGGCACCTGGAACACCCTGTCTGCTCCACAGGAGAAGGATGTGGGAGCCTGCTTCCATAGAGACCACAGTCTTAGAAAGCCTAAGGGGCAGTTGTACCTTGTACACAGTGAGTTAGAACTCAGTGAGTTAGAACTGACTTCATGGCAGTGGGCTCCATTTGGAGGTTTTATTTATTTTGTTTTAAATAATACTGCAAGATTTACTTTCCTTTCTTGGATCTTCCCCCTCCTCCACTTGAACTAATAATTGCCTCTGTTTTCATTAATCAATTTTCCATGTTCTTTTGCATAGGGTTGCTATACATCGCAGGCAACTAAATGGCACATAACATACCATGACAGGGTTGGAAGCAGGAATGGCATCCACTTCCTAAATAACATGCCTCCGGAAACTCTATGAACTTTAATAAATGTCGATGGCTGTAGAGGGGCTTCAGGCCTTTTGTTCATAGGGTCGCTATGAGTCATGCTTGACTTGAAGGCAATCAACAACAACGTCATTAATTTAGATGAGCAATCCCCTTTCATATGTTAACTGCTACTGAAAACCCGCTGGAGGGTCAGCCATGGGTCAGTTTCGACTCGATGGTACAAAACAATAACAACAACAACACTAATTTAGAGCTCTCGTGACCTAGTGGCAAGGAGGTGTGCTGTCATCTCAGAGGTATGTTCAAACCCACCAGCTGCTTTGTGGGATAAAAGATAGTCTCTTCCTGTATAATCTACTGCCTCTGAAAACATGCTGGAGAGCCGGCTGTGGGTCAGTTCCACGTTGAGTTCAACATCAACAACAAACAATTTCTAGTTTATCTCCAAATTTGTCACTAGACATGTAAATCTGCTCTGGAACCCATGTAATTGCTATCAGGCCAATTTTGACTCATGATGATGCCATGTGTGTGAGAAAAACTTGGAGCTACTGGCATTCATGAAGCTTTGGAGACAACCAGGCTTTTCTTCTGAGGTACTTCTAGCTGTGTTTGAACTGGTAACTTTGCTGCCAGTCGTTTGTTTAACTGTTTGCCCTGTTCAGTACTCCCAAGTAAGAAGACAGTAAGAAGAATGAACAGATCCGTCTTGGAAGAACCAAGCTGGAATACTCCTGAGAAGCAGGGGTGGTGAGACTTGCTGTCATGTACTTTGAACCAGTCCCTGGAGAAGGGCATTATCCTGAAAGGAGGTCAGTGAAAGGATGAGGTACTGACATTGCGTGACTTCAACAATGGACTCAAACACGCCAAGCATGTGAGGGTGGTGCAGGATCAAGCAACATTCCTCTCAGTTGTTCATAGGGTTGGCTGTGGCTCAGAACTCGCTCATTGGCAATCTAACAAGGACAATATAACAAATCTTCCCCAAATGCATCAAAACACAGGGTGTTACTGCTGTTGACATCATTCTCGTGAAACTTCTCCAGGAGCCCTCTGGGTCTTCACTCCAGCACAGACACCTTGTTCTCTGGGTCTGTGTCTTCTCCATCACCATGTGTGGTCTTAGTAGTGCTGCTCTAACAGAGAGGCCACAGGTGGATGGCTTTAACACAGAAATGCATTCTCCCACAGTTTGAGAGGCTAGAAGTCTAAATGCAGCACGCCAGCTCCAGAGGAAAGCTATTGGTCGTGGAGAAAAGTTCTTGTTTCCTTCAACATCTATAGACTTGGCGTTCCCTGGAGATCACTACGTATCCTGGCCTTCCTCAGTGTCAAGGAACTGCCTCCTTCAGGCACTCGGGTCCTAAAGGATGCGCTCCACTCCTGACAATTCTTTCCTGGTAGAGAAGAGGTTCTCCACTCTTGGCTCGCTTTTCTTTCTTTTTAAATTAATGCGAGGTAAAGGATATTACAGATTGCATCCTAGGGAAACATTTACATTGGATTATTGCTGTGATGGGATTAAAAGGTGTTGCAGTCCATCTTTAACCTTTTTATAATTATTTATTAGATTATGGGGATCGTTACATAGCTTCCACATTATATAATTATACATGTGGGGTTTTGTGTGTGTGTGTGTGTGTGTGTGTGAGTGTACCGTCAAATCAGATCTGACTGGTACAGGAGGAGATTGTTCCTCCTTCCCTGGCAGAGCATCTGGTGGATTCAAACCGTGCGTCTCTGGGATTGTAGTTGCAGCTCCTTACCACTAGGCCACCAGAGCTCCCCTATACATGTAGTTTTGTGGGATGCCATTTAATCCAAGACAATGTGAAAACCAGAACTATCTATGAAGCGTAATAACTGGACGCACAATATGATGTCTGAATTCTCCAGAAGACCTGTGGTCATATTTTGGAAGACTTGAAATTCTTAGCAGCCTTTTGTGGTGCTTCTTAGAACTCTTGCCTTGCTGCTACTGCCTGAGATAGTTGGCAGAAGACACCTAGAAATTACTGAGAATTTTACTTCTCATGAAATGACTTAGGTGAACGCTAGTCACACCCTGAATATACAGAGTGCCTTCCATATAATTAACTGGCTCACACGTTCATTCTGATGACCTTTTGCTCAGCAGCCCGGCTGTTAAATATTGTACCATTCGGCTTAAATCCAGGTAGAACCCAGAGGAATAAGTAAACTTCTGACCTGGGAAGAGATATTATAAATATGAAAGCATTGTAAAAGCTTTCCATCTATGTTGACACATTCTTATAGAATATTTATAGAAATAGATTCTCAGGGTATTGGACTAGACAGAAAAAGAAGCTATGTCAAATGAGGCCAAATTGGATCTAGACAAAATCAGGGAGTCACTTTGCCAGTAACTTTGTTTGGGTGACTGGAAATATGAAGTTAGCAGGACCTTACAGGACATAAGGTACACCCTGGTGATGCAGTTATGTAAGCACTGTGCAGCTAACCAAAAGATTGGGGGTTTGAACCTACACCCTCCCACTCTGAGGGAGAAAGATGTGAAGTGTGAGTCTTTAAATATCACATACAGCCTTGTAAAACCTATGGAGCAGTTTTACTTTGTCCCATGTTGTTGTTGTTGTTGTTATGTGCCATTGAGTCTCTTGCGACTCATGGCGACCCTAAGTACAAAAGCCCTAAACTCCGCTCTGTCCTGTGCCAACTGCACCGCCTCTGACACACCCATCCCGATTAACCCAGTCACCGAATCAATCCACCTCATAGAGGGTCTTCCCTCTTGCGCCGTCACTCCACCCTCCCAAGCATGATGTCCCTCTCCAAGGACCTGTCCCTCCTTACAAGTTCAAATCCACTGGCTGCTCTGTGGAAAAAAAAATTTTTTTTAAATCTGCTATCTATACAGCCTCCAAAACCCCACATGAGGATCTTCCATGAGTTGGTTCTGACTCAGTGGGAATGTTGTTGTTGTTAGGTGTCCTTGACTGTGACTCATAATGATTCTATGAACAGATCTGAAGCCTGTCCTATCCTGTGCCATCCTCATCTTCTCTGACACACTTGAGCCCATTGCTACAGTCACTGTGTCAATCCATCTGGTTGAGTCTTCCTTTCGTTGGAATCCTTCCAGATTCGTCCTGGAAAGGGTTAAACCGGGTGGCTCCTTGGAGGCGAGGATTCTGAGGCTTGTCTAACATACTTTGGACATGTTGTGAGGAGCGACCAGTCCTTGGAGAAGGACATCATTCTTGGGAGGGTGGAGGGACAGCGCAGGAGGGGAAGGCCTTCTATGAGGTGGATTGATTCAGTGACTGGGATAATCGGGATGGGAGTGTCAGAGACAGTGCGATTGGCACAGGACAGAGCAGAGTTTAGAGCTGTTGTACATAGGGTCACTATGAGTTGCAAGCGACTCGACGGCACATAACAACAACAACATCATATATCTCATCGAGTCAAGACTACAGTTTTAGCTGATGTTTCAGATCAGTCTCCTTACTGGAGTAAATCCATGCAAATCCTGATCTATTCAACTATTTATATGGTGGAGGCCAACCTCTGCCCACCCTACTCTATACCTATTAGGAAAGCCTCAAAGAAGCCTCCTTATCTAATTTCATGGGGACAACATTACACCTTCACTGTGCTGTCTCAGAGATGTGCTAGCTATCCAGCTTGCTGTCATTCTTAGTATGTAAAGATGTTTACTGATTTGTCATTCCGCAGGTATCTCATTGGTCCGCTACAATGACGCCAAATTATAAGCCAGCTCATTGAGCAAGAAAGTAAAGATTTTTTAAACCCTAAGATGCCTTGCTAAAGATTATTATTATTTATTATTAGGTGGTACTTAGCCAGTTCTGATTGACAGGGACTCTCTCTACAATAAAATGAAACACTTCCCAGACTTATGCCATCCTCACAAACTCTGTCATGTCTGAGCACACGGTTGCATCCCTGTGTCAATCCGTCTCACTGGAGACCACTGGCTTTGCCACTGGTTTTCCACTTTACCAAGAATGATACTTTTCTTCAGAAACTGAGGAGGTAAAATTATGAGAGAGTCTCACCAGCCTTGCTTCTAGACAGCATCTCGTTGCACTTTTTATAGGATTTCTATTTTTTTAAGTCCATGATTCAGTCAACATTCTTTGCCAACATTATAATTAAAAGGTGTCAAATATTTTCTGTCTTCTTTGTTCATGGCTCAGTTTCACATGAATATGAAGAGACTGAGAAAAAGTCATGGTTTGGGTCAGGCACGCTTTCATCCACAAACTGATGTCCTAACTTGTTTAACACTTTAAAGAGGTCTTTTTGCAGAAGATATACCCAATACATCATTTGGTTTCTTGACTACTGTTTCCACGGCCAAAGTGCTTCAAGTCCTCTTTGCTTTCAGCAAGCAAGGTTATGCCACCTGTGTATTTCAGGGTGTTAATGAGTCTTTCTTCAATCATGACACTGTCTTCTTTATAGAGTTCATATTATCAGATTATTCACTCAACATACAGATTGAACAAGTTTGGTGAAATAATCCAACCTTGACTGCAAACCTTGCAGTATCCCCTTGTTCATTTCAAATAACTGCTCTTGGTCTATGTATAGGTTCCACAGAACACAGCCGAGTGTTCCAGGATTCTTATTCTTCCCAATGATATTCAAAATCTGTTATGACCAACCCAGTCAAGTGCTCTGCAGTCAATAAAATATCTTTCCGCAGGACAACAAGCACTAAATGTTGGAAAGGATGTGAAGAGATTGGAGCTTTCATATGCTGTTGGTGGGATTGTAAAATGGTACAACTACTATGAAAGACAGTTTGATGTTTCCTCAGAAAGCTGAACACAGAAATTCCATATGACCCAGCTATTCCACTGCTAGGAATATACTCTGAGGAAAATAGAACCAAGACACAAATGGGGATTTGTATACCCATGTTCATAGCAGTGTTATTCACAATAGTGAGAGCATGGAAGTCTCTCAAATGTCCATCAACAAACGAGTGGTTTGAGAAACTGTGGTACATTCACATGATGGAATACTATGTAGCACTTAAGAGTTGAAACCTACAGCATCCCTTTTCAGCAGGAAGTAGCTAAGAGAATACACCATCCCCTTTTCCTTATGAATCAAGGTGAAGTTTCTCTCAGGGAGGAGTGATAGGGAATGGCAAAGGACACACTGACAAAGGAGATTAATTAGAACTGGCTTTGACAAGCACTGTGGCAACTGGACAATTAAAACAGACTTTCAAGGTGGGGGGAAGAAGAATGAACTGGGGAGGAGGGTAGAGAAAACAATGAATGAATGAAAACCCAAAATCTTTGTAAATGTTCATTAAAACTAATAAAATTTAATTTAAAAAAGTTATGATTTAAAAAAACCCCACACTATGTAATGTGGGAGAGGCTAGAGAGCATTATCCTGAATGAATTAATTTAGGCCAATAAGGATAAGTGCTGCAAAAGACCATTATAAAAACAGAAGTGTAACTAGTAAGATGTTATAAATATAACATAATATATAAGTATAAATATAACATAATGTGTTGTTAAGCGCCGTCGAGTGGTAGATGACTCATAGTGACCCTATGAATTAAAGTCCTCAACACTTGTGTGACTTTCATCCTTTCTTCAGGTTCATAGGGTTTCCAGAGGCAAGCTATTATGGGAGTGGATGCCACCCCTGCTTCCAAGCTTGTTTTAAACGGAGAGCACCACCGAACACTGTCCACCATTGGTAACCATTCTCCCATTTGACACATCAATGTCACAGTGTTCAGCTTCACAGCAACCACAAGTTATATAAGTATAAATATTCAAAGAGAGAAGAGGAAGAGGTAGGGGAACTGAGGATGAGGGGAGTGGCTAGAAATCATGGGATTGCAGAGTTTGGTGGATGAAGCGAAAGGATGAAAGATACAGTGGGGATCTGAAACGATGAGGTACTGGAGGGCATAGGTCAATGGTGAGTAATTTTATAAGACACAATGTATGGGAATGATGGTATGAAACACAGTGTCACTGGAAAAACAAACAAACAAACAAACAAATTAAACCAAACGAAAAAAGACTTCACAGCAAAGATTCATCTGATATTATTAATGTTATTTCTCATCGTATGTCTTTTCCTAATTCCAACTTGAATTTCTAGAATTTTCCGACTACTCATCAGCAAAATTTTACTTGTCTGTGATATTAATAATATCATTTGTTAATTCCACATTCTGTTCAGTGGTCAAAAGCCAAAAAGGCAAGAACTTTCTTGGCATCACTCAAGCAAAGAACTGAAGAAAAACCCAAGCCTTGAGTTGTAATTCTGAAGAGTTTTATGGGCAAAACACTGGATGATACAAGAGGTGTCTACAGAATATAGAAGGTGTACATAGAGCCACTGCACCGCAAAGAATTGGTCAGCACTCAACCATCCCAAGAAGTGGCTTTCAATCAAGAACCACGGTACAGAAAGAGCATGTTTACATTGTACTGAACGCAGTGGCAAAAAACCAGGTTTATTTAAAAAAAGGTATCCAATGAGGGAGTTTTTCTTTTGCTTTTCAAGGAGAGGAGCAAATGGGGGGGGAGGGGTTTGTGCGGGGAGAAGGGTGCAACAATGAATGAATGGAATCCCAAAATCTCTGTAGATGTTCATTGAAATGAAAAATAAACAACCTAAATTTAAAAAAAAAAAAGGTATCATGCCAACTGACGTGTTTCAATAGCAGATGCAGCCCTAGATGTGCTCATGTCTATGCTAAGAAATGTGTATCACCTGGCCAACCGGATGTGATTCATATTTGTATTCATTTTAAAAAGAAGGTGGTCCAACATAATACAAAAATTACCCAACAATAACATTAACACACAAGTAAAATCGTGGAAAGATAATTTAAAAAAATCAATGAAACAGAACGTTGACAGAGAAAATCCAGAAGTTCGGAAGAGGCCATTGAACTAGGAGTATCACTACTGATGTCACGTGGATCTTGGTTAAAAGCGGAGAATACCAGAAAGATGTTTACTTGTGTTTTATTGATCATGCAAAGGCATTTGGCTATGTGAATCATAATATCTTATGGATAACATTGAGAAAAAGGAAAATCCAAAGACTTAATTGTGCTTTTGCAAAACCTTTAAACTTCTAAAACCTTTCTTTTTTCTTTAGACCAAGAAGTAGTTGTCTGAACAGAACAAAGGAACGCTGCATATAAAAGCAGGAAAGGAGTGCATCAAAGTTGTATCCTTTCTCCATACCTATTCAGTCTGTATGCTGAACAAGTAATATGAGAAGTTGGACTACACGAAGAACAACGTGCCATCAAGATTGGAGGAAGTTGTCAACAACTTGCAGTATATAGATGATGCCACTTTGCTTACTGAAAGTGAAAAGGACTTAAAACACTTACTGAAGAAAACCAAAGATTAAATATTTCAGGGAGTTCTGGTGGCCTAATGGCAAGAAGCTGTGCTGCAGTGCCAAAAGGCACATGGTTCGAGGCCACCAGCTGCTCTGTGGGAGAAGGATGGACAATCTCCTCCCGTGTGATTAACTGCTTCTGAATACCCATTGCAGGGTCAGCTATGGGTTGGTTCCAATTCTACGGAACACAACAACAACAACAATAATAATAATAAATCTTTCAACTGGCCCAATGGAGAACATTATGATAGATGGAGAAAAGTTTGAAGTTGTCAATGATTTCAGTTTACTTGGATCCACAATCAATAACCATGGGAGTAGCAGGCAAGGAATCAAGTGATGTATTGCACGTGACAAAACTGCTGTCAAGGAACTCTTCAAAGTGCTAAGGAGCAAGGATGATAGCATAAAGGTTAAGGTGCACCTGACTCAAGCCATGATATTTCCAATTGCTTCATAGGCATACAAAAATTGGGCGATGAATCAGGAAGCCCCAAGAAATGATGCCTTTGAACTGTGGTATTGACGAAGAGTATTGAATATACCAAAGGCTGCCAAAAGAATAAACAAATTTGTTTGGAAGAAGTCAAGTCAGATATCTTAGAAGCACAGAGGGTGGGACTTCATGTAACATACTTTGGGCATGTTATTAGGAGGACCAGTCCCCCGGAGAATGACACGTTTGGAAAGGCAGAGAGTCAGCAAAGGAGAGGAAGGCCCCCAATGAGATCGACTGACATCGTGATGACAACGATGAGCTCAAACGCAGCAGAGGTTGGGAGGACAGCGTGGATCAAGCAAGGTTCTGTTCTATGTACACGGGGTTTCCAGGAACTGGAGGTGACTTAAGTCTTTGAGTCAACTAACAACAAGATCACGAATATTTCAGAACACGGTCCTGAACATACATTCTATCAACTATTTCATATGAACTTGAAGTATCAATTACATCAATTTGGTAAATGCCAAGCACACTGCTTTAGAGTTAATTCCAGCTCATAATGATCTAGGGAGCTCTGGTGTCCTAGGGGCAAAAAGCTGTGCAGTAAACCTGAAGGCACGAGGTTCGAGGCCAACAGCTGCTCTGAGGGATAAGGATGGGCAACCTCCTCCTGTGCGATTAACTGCCTTTGAAAATCCGCCGAAGGGTGAGCTATGGGTCAGTTCTGACTCGACAGTACACAACAGCAACAAGAAAAATTACCTTCTAAGACCAAACTCTCGCCATAGGCTTGTCAAGACTGTAGATCTTTATAGAAGTACAATTCTTATGTCTCACCTGTGGAGTCAAACCACTAACACCGGTAGCAGCCCAATGCTTAAACAACCTTGCCACCAAGGCTCCTTAATTTGCCAAATTTTCTACGTAATGACTTTTTCACCTGTGATGGTTTTATCACTAAGAGAATTGTGTTCAAATGTTCAAGCATATTCATTGATTTGCTTATTTCTCTTTATAACTTTGAAAATGTGTCTTATGTTTCAAACTATGCTATTAGATATGCAGAATCTTTGGTGGGACAGTGGACTATCTGCTGGGTCTCTAACTGAAAGGTCAATGGTTTGAATTCCCCAGCTGCACTATGGGAGAAAGAGAGGGCAGTCTGCTTCTATTAATGACCCAAGGCCTTGGAGACCTTATGAGACTATCCTGTAGAGTTGTATAAAGGAAGATGACTGGATGGCAGTGGCTTTGACTTAGGGATGCAGACCTGAAGGGCTGTCCTTTAGTTCAATAGAAGCCTGTATCACTGTCCATGGTTTCTCTTTAACTTTGGTAATCTTCCTTGTGTGTGTATCACCTTGCTGTTAGGCGCCACCAATCATGACTCGAAGTGACCCTATGAGAAACAGACCTGAACCTTGTCTCATCTTGTGCCGTTCTCATCGTCTCTGACACACTTGGGCCTATCGCGGCGGTCACTGTGTCTTACCCAATCCATCCCGCTGAGGGTCTTCCACTCTTTTGCTGACCTTCCACCTTTCCAGGCATGATGTTCCTTCCAAGGATTCTCCTAGCAACATTCCCAAGGTATGTGAGCTTAAGTTTCTCCATTCTTGCCTCTAAGAGGTGCTCAGGCTGCACTTTTCCAAGACTCATCTGTTTGTTCTTTTGCCGGTGCCCGGGATGTTCAGTGCTCTTCTCCAACATCACAACTCAAAGGCATCAATTCCTCTTCTGCCACCCATAGTCATTGTCCAGCTCTCAAATGAGTAACAAGTGATTGAAAAGACTATGGTTTGAAACAGGTGCACCTGAGGCTTAAGACTGATATAATCTCTCCTCAGTAATATGGAGAGGTCTCTGATAGTGGTCTTGTCCAATGCAATACGTTTTCTGATCTCCTCAGGGCTGATACCGGGGTGTTGATTGTGGTTCCAAGTAAGATGAAGTAGTTGATAATGTCAATCATTTTTCCATGTATCAACATGATGCTTGATGTTGAGATGCAATCCATGTTGCAGGCAGTAGCCCCAACAAGCAAGCATTTTAAATCCTTCTCGCTTTCAGCCTCCAAGGCTGTGTCATCTGCATAAGGCAGGTTGTTGAGTCTTCCTCTGATCTTGATGCCACATTCTTCTTCATTAAAATAATCACCTGATAAGGCATGAATATCATCAATTTTTCACACGTATGCTCACATGTTATGAAGTTTTCCTACTGTTTTACTTTTAAAAATATGTTTGATTTGCACATAACTGCCAGTGGTCCCCTCCCCTCCAGTTCAGTATGTTGTTGCAGTGTGTTGTTGAGTTAGAAGAGATTCATAGCTGAGCCTCCAGCAGGCTTTCCGAGACAGTAAATTGCATGGAAGGTTGTCCATTCTGCCCCCGGAGCAGTTGGTGGATTTGAACAACATATCTTTGGGATTGCCGCACAGCTTTGCACCACTAGGCCACCAAAGCTCCCTAATTTGGTCAGAAACTCTATTTTTTTCAATTTTTGAATTTGCATTTGTTGTGATTACTGTCATGACTGTATACAGATTTGCCACTTTGCTAGATATGACATTTATTCTTTGTCCTTTTCTTCCTAGTTTGCAGCTTATTTTGGATTTCTATTTTACAATATCCATTTCATCATCACTATTGGATTCTGCTGTCAGAGACCTCTCCAGAGTACTGAGAAGCAACTATGTCAGTCTAGAGACCAAGGTGCACCTGGCCCAGGCCATGGTCTTTGCAATTACTTACTATGCATCAGGGAGCTGGACAATGACTAAGAATGACAGAAGAAGAATGGATGACTTCGAGTTGTGGTGCTGGAGAAGAGTCTTGAACATACCATGGACTGCCAAGAAAACAAATAAGTCTGTCTTGGAGAGGGTGAAACCAAGTCTCTCCTTGGAGGTTAGGATTTTGAAGCTCTGTCTCATATACTGTGGACACGTGGCCAGGAGGGACCAGTCCGTGGAGAAAGACATCATGCTTAGAAGGGTTGAGGGACAGTGCAAGAGATGAAGACCCAAAAGAGATGGATTGATACAGTAACTGGGGCAATGGGGGTAGGTGTGTTGGAGTCAGTGAGCCTGGCTCAGGACAAAGCAGGCTTCAGAGCTGTTGTACATAGGGTAGTTATGCATTGCAGGTGACTCGATGTCACATAACAACAACAACATTGGATTTTTAGGGAGCTCTGGTGGCACAGTCCATCAGGAGTTGTGCAACTAACCTAGAGGTTGTACCTCAATGGCTGTTTTAATTCATCACTGCATCAGTAGGAGAAAGATGGGTAATCTCCTTCTGTGCAGTTTACAGCTCAAAACCCCACTGGTCACTGAGTTGACTCCAAGCTGATGGCACTGATTGGATTTTTAGCTGTACTTCTGCTTTGTTCTTGTCAGACACAGTTGAGTATGACTGATCCTGACCCTATGAATAACAGATACCTGTCGTCTCCTGTGCCATCCTCACAATCTCTGATGCCCTCAAACCCATGTCAGCAGTCACTGTGTCAATCCACCTGGCTGAGGGTCTTCCTCTCCTTCATGCCCCTCCGCCTTTCCAAGCATGATGTCCTTCTCCAAGGATGAGCCTCTTCTAGCAACACGCCCAAAGAATGTAAGACATGGCTTCGCCATCCTTGCCTCCACGGAGTACTCTGGCTACACTTTATCCAAAACATATGCGCTTGTTCTTTTGTCATTCCATGGCATATTTTGTACCCTGCTCCAACAGCACAGTTCAAAGGCATCAATTCTTTTTTTGCAGTGCCTTCATTGTAATTTGCCATTGAGTCACTTGCGATTCATCACGACCTTATCTATGTACAACAACTCTGAACCCTCCTCTATCCTAAGCTAATCTTACTACCTTTGACATACCTACCTCCATTACCCCAGAGTCAATCCATCTCATCAAGGGTCTTCCTCTCCTGTGCTGTACCTCCATCCTCCCAAACATGATGTCTCTCTCCAAGGACTGGTTCCTCCTTACAACATGCCAAGAGTTTATCAGACGAAGTTTCAGAATCTTTGCCTCCAAGGAGCACCGTGGTTTCACCTTCTCCAGGATGAACATGCTTGTTTTTTAGTAGTCTTTAGTATATTCATATAGTATATTCTTTTTTAAAAATTATTTTATTAATTTTAATGAACATTTATATTTTAGATTTCTATTCATTCATTGTTGCACATTGTATACTCTTATAGTACACTATACAGTAAAGTATATTCATACAGTATATTCTTCTCCAGCATACCACAGCTCAAAGGCATCAATTCTGCTTCTATCATCCCTAATCACTTTCCAGCTCTTTGATGCACAGCAAATAATTGTGAAGACCATAGCCTGGAACAGATGAACCTCAGTCTCCAAACTAATATTGTTGCTCTTCAGTACTTTGGAGAGGTCCCTGACAGCAGACTTTCCCAATGTAATTCTTTTTATTTCCTAGTTGCTGGTACCAAGAATGTTGATTATGGAGCCAAACAAACTGAAGCTGTTAACAATCTCAAATTATTGGAAATGATCAAATAATATCATATGCAAACAAAATTCTGCTGAAGAAGGGGCTGTGGTACTAGGGATATTATCACTAATATTTGATGGATCTTTGCTGGAAATAGAGTACCAGAGGAATGTCTGTTTCATTGACTATGCAAAGACCTTTGACTATGTGGCTGACCGTGAATAGAACGGGAATCCCAGAACACTTATTATGCTTATGCAAAACCTATACTTTGACCAGGAAACAGTTGTCAGAACAGAACAAGGAAACACTGCATGGTTTAAAATCAGAAAGGGTGTACACCAGGAATGGGTTCTATCTCCATACCTTTTCAATCTATATGCAGAAAAGATTATCTGGGAGGCTGGGCTCTATGAGGAGGTATGTTGCATCAGGATTGGAGGAAGATTAATGAACAACCTGCACCATGCAGATGACACAACCTTGCTTGCAAAACTGAGGAAGACCTGAGGCATTTACTAAAGGTCAAGGACTGCAGCCTTTAATATGGATTGAAGCTCAACACAAGAAGATGAAGATTCTCACTACTGGGCCAACTGGCAGAATTAGGACAGATGGCATTTTCTTTAGAGAACTTAGTATTCCTCTGGCAGCCTAGTGGTAAGAAGCTGATCTGCAGGCCTAAAGACACACAGTTTGAATGCATCAGTCCCTCTGTGGGAAAAGAAGGGGCAATCTCTTCCCGCGTGATTTGATGCCTCTGAAAGATCGGTCAGCTATGAATCAGTTACAACTTGATAGCTAACAACTACCTTCAATTGTGTATACAACTAAATTTCCATATGGTGTTCTTTTGGTTTTTCCTGTCTAAAGCGTTTGTTAACATGTGTTGTAATACAGATAGGTAAGCAATGAATTACCTATTTTTTAAATAAGCTTTCCCCCCCCCCCTTTAATTTGAAGTTCTCCTTTTCTTGGCACTAAACTCTCCATTGAGCATTTAAAGTTTTCATTCTTCCAAGATGTCATCACATAGTCTCTGGATCGCATAATTTCTACTGGGAAGTTGGTTGACATTTTTTGTCCCTATTAATGCAGGGGGGTGGGGTTTGCTGGTTAAAGATTTTCCTATTTATAAGTAGATTTCAACAATCTGCTATGACATACTTAGCAGATTATGTTGTTATCTTTAGGGAGTTCTGATGGCTTGGTGGTAAGGAATTGGGCTGCCAACCCCAAAGTTGTTGTTGTTATGTGCCATCGAGTCACTTGCGACTCACATCAACCCTATGTACAAGAGCCCTAAATCCTGCTCTATCCTATGCCAACCTGTCTCTGACACATTCACTCCCACCACCCCAGTCACTGAATCAATCCATCTCATCGAGGGTCTTCCCCTCCTGTGCTGTCCCTCCACCCTCCCAAACATGATGTCCCTCTCCAAGGACTGGTCCCTCCTTGCAACATGTACAAAGCATGTTAGACGAAGCTTCAGAATCCTTGCCTCCAGGGAGCATTCAGGCTTCACCCTCTCCAGGACAAACCTGTTTGTTCTCCTAGCAGTTAAGTACATGGTATATTCAACACTCTTCTCCAGCACCACAGCTCAAAGGCCCCAAAGTACATAGTTCAAATCTACCAGCTGCTTGGGTGGAGGAATGTGGACAATCTCCTCCCATGTGGTTTCCTGCCCCTGAAAACCTGCTGGAGGATCAGCAATGGCTGGTTCTGACTCGCTGACACTCCCCACGACCACCCCCCACCCCACCACCACATTTGAGGGTTTTGAGCTCCTTTCGACGTCTGGGTTCACAGTTGATAAGGTTTTATTTCTTTGGTTCCCTGAACAGTCCCAAGTCACTGTGATTCACATTTGGGTCTCCCTGGCTTTAGGGGGTACTCCATCTCTTTAGCAGCAGGTAGCATGACAGAATGTGGGGGCATGACTTGTACTACTGAGGTTGGTAACACTGAGGGTGTCACTGGGAGGCAGCCTGGCAATCTTGCAGAGGGTAATGAGTATAATGTGTGTTTTGTCCTGCGGACTAACACTTGGTGCTATTTTACAGAAAAAAAGACTCATCTGTGATGCAACAGGGAGGGTGGGCAGGGCTGTGACCCCTGCTAACTGGAAGGCAGAGTGTGTCACTGTCCTCTGTGCTGGATGACACACCAGCCAAGGTCAGTGAGGGCCATGTGGATCCCTCTGGCCTGCGCATGTGAAACAGAAGCCATGCATTCTACTTCTGAACAGGGCAGTCAAGACCCCGTGTATGTCTCTCTCTGTCCCCTTGCCCCGTGCCCTCTGCCTGGCAATACTCAAGGGCAGGGTGGGTTTGGACTGAGCAGGGCTGCTACTGTCTTCTTGAAAAGTAATGAGTGAGGAACAAATCTGATTTCCACACCCCAGGGCCATGATGGGGAGAGGGGCAAGGAGGGGAAAACCCCAAGCAGACATATATCCATGTGCTTTACGAATATAAACCTCAAGAAAGGGAATTTTCTGGACCTCCTCCCTTTCATTAACAAGCATGCAAACACCCTCATCCTGTTGTCCTGCCATGCACCCTATTTCACCGTGCTATTGGCAATGTGGCCTAGTGGCAAGAAGCTGCACTGCAATCCCAAAGGCACAAAGTTCGAGGCCACCAGCTGATCCGTGGGAGAAGGATTTGCAATCTGTTCCCTTCTGATTATCTGCCTCAGAAAACCTGCTGGAGGGTCAGCTATGAGTTGGTTCTGACCCTACAGTAAAACAACACAGCCAACATAGGGAAGCTCTGGTAAGGTGCTGCCAATCCAAAGGTACATGGTTCGAATCCACCAGGTGCTCTATGGGAGAAAGATGGGCAGTCAATTCCCATGCAGTTTCCTGCCTCAAGTTTGGAAAGCCAGCCGTGGGTTGGTTCTGACTCGACAGTACACAACAGCATAGCATATCAGGGAACTCTGGGGCCTCGGCTGTAGGGAGTCGCACTTCTATTGGTTTGAGCCCACCAGGTCTCTGCACGACAAAGATTAAGCCGGTGCCCCTGAGTTTTCCAGCCTTGGAAGCTCGCTGGAGGGTCAGTGTGGTTCTGACATGATGGCAGTAATCGGACAGCCTGTCACCCCAGGCCAGCCCCTTCTTGGCCTCTGATCTGGCTCTGGTACCAACTCCTTTTGAGTCTAAGCAATATATAGCCATCCAATCCAGCTTCAAATGTAAAAGAACTTTATGCCTTTACTGGGGAAAAAGGGACACATATTTAACGAATTTCAAGAGGTGAGTGCTGGTGACGCACATAGACGTTAACTGAAAGCTGAGGGGCCTGACTCCATCTGATGCTTTGAGGGGAAGGCGGCCTGCACCTGCGGGGTCACAAGTTCAGAAGCCGAAAGCGGCAGTTCTGCGGCCCTGTCTGATCCAACCGGCTTGATGGCAACGGGCTGTGTGGACGCGTTTTAAAATCAATTTCAAAGGCAATACTTATTTATTAGCACATTCTAACAGCAAATCCATGAAAGCACGAAAAACAAAGCAAAAATCTTTCCTGTTACCACAGTGTATAGTTGGATGCCCTGAAAAGGTGAACTACCTATTTGGGGACATATTTTTGGTATATATTTTTACACACACACTTGAATTTTGAAGGTGGTAACTACTTAGTGTTGACTTCTCATATAAAAAAAAATTTTTGGGAGAATGCATAATACAATTGCTCTATTTCTTCTACTTTTAAATCTGTTACTGATTTAATAACACAAATGTACACACACCTCCCTCCTTCTTTAACCGAATACATCTGAAGTCTATGTGTTTAATATAGAGGGATTATGCAAATAGAACTCCGGGGGCAGGCAAACAGTCGCTGCATTGGGATTTGTTAAAATGTTTGCCACTGTCCACACAATATCGAAATACCGCAGAGCCTCCCTCTGCTGTCCACGGAGGCTCTTCACAGAAGTTCAATCATGGAGGTCTTGGAACATTCCAGAACGACACCAAAGGATTCTTATGGAGAACGCCCTGGCTCACGGCCCAGAGATGCTTGCTACTATCTTTCCGATAAAAACAAAACAAAATGAAACACAGCATCAAGGATCCAAGATTGTACAGTTTATTTATTCCATTGAGAACCAAATCCAGAGGTCTTCCCATGGCGACTGTCCCCCGAGTCCCCGGGCCCAGCCAGGCCACCGTGGGGGCCTCGCCCGCAGACCACACCTCTGAGCCCCCATCTCACAAACAAGGGGTTTTGACACGGAGACTATATACATTCACAGTTCTGGGCGCCCACACCGACATGAAGATACAACAGAAGAGAGAACGCGATCAGGAGGAACAAGCATCCATTGAAAGTCTGCTTCTCGGAGGCTTCACCTTCTCTTTACGGAAAATATCTGGAAGGTGTTACATTCAGGTCTTTAAAAAACCCTGGAAAAGCCCCGTCATGCGCAGACCCCAGGGAGGTGAGGCCGCGGCCTGGGTCCTCCCCAGAACATCTTCGCTCATTAACCTCCTTCATGACCACGGTGGGCTCGACTCTGGGCAACGAACAGGTCTGGATGCGTCTGTAGCCCTCAGTGACCCTGAGTGGCTGCATCCGGGTCCCTTCTGTGCCTGACAACTTGGGCGTCCTGTCACCCTGCTGCAGGTCTCCCCCATCCCCCAGTTCCTGGCTGGCATGTGCACCCCAACCACAGAGTGGGCAGGACCCCACAGGCCGGGAGGGGAAGGTGGTCTGTTTCAGTGTCAGTCCTGGCAGAGGGAAGCACGCTCAGTCTCGAGATGAGTAAATGACTTTTTCCCTCACTCTGCTTTCCTGCACTGGCTTTATCTGCCATGGTCTCCACTCAGACGCCCCTGACACAGATCCCCATTCACCTCAGGGATGCACAGGGTTCCTTTCTCCTCCCCTTCCCATCCCCCAACAGACCCGGAGGCTTTACTTCAGGAAGCAGGTGGCTGCCTAGAGCCTCCTGCTTTGCCCCCGTTCCCATCACTCCCCAGAGATGCAGTGAAATGGGGTGACCACAAAGACTGCATGGGATGCCTCACGGCCCATGATTCTGAGAACCAGCTCCTTTCTCTCTGCCTCTGACTCACATGGGATCGGAGCCCACACACACCACGGGGACACCCTGCCTTCACCCCAAGCTGTGCCCATGCCAGTCCTTGACTCTGGTGACCAGGGAGGCAGAGCTGTGGGCACAGGGATGGGGGTGTGCTCCGCACCAGGGACCCATCACTCGCTCCATCCCTTGTTCTTCCGTCCGCTTTTCACACCAGCAGGTCAGCTACATTCAGAAGAAGCCGCTTCCTGGACCCTTAAAAAGACCCAAACCCCAAGGCAACTGACAGGGAGTCTCATGTGTGTCCACTGGGCTCTCGGGGCCGGAGCTTGTTGGGAGAGAGCACCAGGCATTTCTCTAAGGTAGGGCTGGATGGTCGAGAACCTCCAATCTTTTGATGAACAACCAAGCATGTTTGCATCGTCCAGGGACCCCTAAACATGGCAGAAACATCTTCCCAGTTTGAAGGAAGTGCTTCCACTGGGACCTGACTCACCAGTGCCTGAGGAACCCTCTGCCTCACAGGCCAGCAGCCCCAGGCTGTAACTGCTCTCCACACAAGCTGAGGCGACCGGGCGTGGCGCAGCCGGACCCATCAGACCCATGAAGCTTCAATGACATGGACAAACCAAGGGGTGAATGTTTAGAAAAGTGTTTGGGGTGGGGGGATGTGCTTGCCAAAGGGGGCCGGGGGGAAAGAGGACTCCATCACCAAGTCCTGGGGACCAAGCCCACCCCGGCTCTGACCCGGCAGAGAGGAATTCACCTGGCAGAGAGAGGCTTGGGGGAAAAGGAAATTCAAAGTCCCCCAACAGCCTCAGAGTCTATCAAAAAAGGCGTCCTACAAATAAATATACTCTGACCCTAAAAAGGGGAAGGAAAAACCAAAAATGAAGTAGAAAAACCATTTTTGCTTTTTAAAAAAATGTTGCATGTTTCCTGAAGTATCGAAATGAAGTGTATAAAACACGCATGAAGAGTCCACACCGAGATAGAAACGGTTAAAAATCGACAGTGCCTCAGCCGCCGGGGACCCGGGGTGGCGGGCAGTTTGTGCTGTGTCACGTGGTGGTGGCAGCAGGTGCCGGGTTTGGGGTGGGAGCGGTGAGCGTCAAGGGCCCCCCGTGGGCCTGGGTGGGAAGATGGTCAGAAAAGTGCACAGCCCGGCCGCAGGACCTCGGTGTCCCGGGAGCCCGGCCGCAGGACCTCGGTGTCCCGGGAGCCCGGCCGCAGGACCTCGGTGTCCCGGGAGCCC